>NC_053165.1:22757969-23057969 GCF_016835505.1 Polypterus senegalus
GCACACCTTAAAAACATGCAAAGAATGTTAAAAAAATACAAATCAAAAAGCACGTCCTGTTTGCCGTGAATACGGTCAAAACAAAGCAATAAGTGTCTGCTTAGTAGCTGAAATGGCCTCTAGAATGAAGTCTACACACACTGAGCGACAAAAACAAAAAAAAAGAACCACATTGACAGCAGCGACGCCAGACTAGCACCCCAAATCCCCCGCACACTCCTCCATGCCCGCTCCAAATCTGTTTTAGCTAACTCTATGGGAAACAACAAATACAGCTGTACACATTCACTGATAAACAACTGCACAGGCCGGGATCACTTCCTCAGCATCAATAAATAATTACACTGACAATTAGTTCATTAACATCAAACCCGCCTTGTTAGGGATTTGCAAGCTAAACACTCCGGTGATTGGCAGGGAGGGGAGCGGATGATCAGAAGGTGTTAACCCTTTATCAGCCAACAGCCATACCTTATACTAAGCTGCAACACAAGAGAGTGAACTCTTAACTCTTATCCATCGCTAAACAATATGGCGACAGATGGACAGATGGATGACAGCAGGCATATCTTGGTTTAAAATATTTTCACGTGCAACAAAGTCATCGACCTTGCCAGTTCTTTGGCAGTTTATTCAACGCTAAACAAATGTGCATTTATCAATCTATTATCTGAACTCAATTAATCAATTTTTAGAGTCAAGGGAAACTAAACAAATGTTACCAAATCAGTCTGATAGGAAGTACTGAGATGAGTAGTTAAGGTTTCTGCTGAAGATCTTAATTTTAACAGATATGAGTCCTCCATCCAGCTTAATTTATTGCCATATAATAATTTTCACAGTAGATGGAGTGTATTGCTCTGATTGCCAAATTCATACATAAAACACACATAACATAAAATTGATCCAAAAAGGTTGTTAGAAGTCCTAACTAAAATATTATGCAACTATAAGAGAGAAAGATTAAATACCACATGCAGTATATAGATACCAGTAACGATAACGTGCAGTGACTACACTTGACTTACAGTTCTCATACTCTTTCTCTGTACATTTAGCATTCGTTTGCTCAGAGGTTGATGCTTCGTGAGCAGCTCTCGTCTTTTGCCCGCTTCTTCTCTTTTTTCGTCGGCATCTTTTCGCGTTAAAATTAAGTCGGTTTTTGTGTTATAATTACTTAGTACATTTTTCTCTTAATTTTTCACTTAAGCTGGCACTTCAGTCTTCAATCTGCCTCAAGAATGATTTAAGATATGAAGAGGTAGGGGAAGTGATAGCGAAGGTGGTAGAGATGAGAACAGCGCCCGTACGCATGCGCCACACGGCCACCCTGCTGGCTGCTGCCGAGAGTTGATTCTACAATAAAATAAAATAAAAATAGGAATAAAAATCATCACGCGAAAGCGAACAGTAGACGTCACGGAGTATATGTGCACCAAATTTTAGGTCAATAGATTAAACGGTCTCTGAGCTACAGGTGATTTAAAATCCTGGACAGACAAACGAACGGCCACGGTAGCGTATTATATAAGAAGATTATAGTATATAAATTTACATTGACTTATTTGGCTGACGCCTTCATCCAAGGTGACTTTATGACAGATTTTTTTATTTTTATTTCTTTTGGTTTTCCAATTGGAGCACACAGGCAGGTCAAGTGACTTGCTTGTGGTCACACAGTGTCAGTAGCAAGATTTGAACCCACAACCTCATGGTTTGAGGTCCAAAGCCTTAACCACTACACCACACTGCCTGCCTATACAGTATATATACACACACACACACATACACACATACATAGAGAGAGAGAGAGAGAGATGTAGTGTATATATAGATATACATCTAAACACACATATACACACATATATATTCATAGCATTTGTAGTCTTGATCTGATTGTATAGGTGGTTACCTACCAGGTAACGCATGTTGTAGGTCTGCCAGTCTGCAAACATCCGCCATGGGCCCTCTCAGTTGCAAGAAGCAGATCATAGAATGTTACATAGTTTACTGTCAAATAATGCAAAGAGTACGCAACACGTGTTTCACCCTTATTTATGGCTCATCAGGCGTACACACTCCACTGTACCCCTCGCGGGGATCGCAACTGAGAGGGCCCGTGGCGGATGTTTGCCGACTGCCAGACCAACCCCACATGCATTACCTGGTAGGTAACCACCCATACAATCAGATTGGGACTCAGACTACAAATGTAATGAATGTAATTACTCCGATCTCCAAGCTGTCAAATAAACGAACCACACGTCTGAGGTTCGATCCCCGCGAGGGGTGCAGTGGAGTGTGTATGCCTCCATCCACCCATCCATCCTCTTCCGCTTATCCGAGGTCGGGTCGCGGGGGTAGCAGCTTAAGCAGAGAAGCCCAGACTTCCCTCTCCCCGGCCACTTCTTCCAGCTCTTCTGGGAGAATCCCAAGGCATTCCCAGGCCAGCCAGGAGACATAGTCCCTCCAGCGTGTCCTGGTTCTTCCCCGGGGCCTCCTCCTGGTTAGACGTGCCGGAAACACCTCACCAGGGAGGCGTCCAGGAGGCATCCTGATCAGATGCCCGAGCCACCTCATCTGACTCCTCTCGATGCGGAGGAGCAGTGGCTTTACTCTGAGCCCCTCTCTCTATCTTTAAGGGAAAGCCCAGACACCGTGCAGAGGAAACTCATTTCAGCCGCTTGTATTCGCGATCTCGTTCTTTCAGTCACTACCTATAGCTCATGACCATAGGTGAGGGTAGGAGCGTAGATCGACTGGTAAATTGAGAGCTTTGCCTTACATCTCAGCTCCTTTTTCACCACAATAGACTGATGCAGAGTCGGCATCACTGCGGATGCAGCACCGATCCGCCTGTCGATCTCACGCTCCATTCTTTATTCTCCATTCCAATAGGAATTCGCCAGGCTGATACAGTAGAGCACTTTAAAACACTGCTGAAAACACATTACTTTAACATGGCCTTTTTATAACTTCAATCTAACTTAATTTAACTTAATTCTAACTTAAAAAAAAGCACAAGCCACCACCATCTACTCAAAGCATCATGATGCTCCAACATTGATGGACTAAAAGCCAGAAGTCTACATGACCATCATCATCAAGCCCTTCCGTGAGAACCCTAAATCCAAAGAGGACTGTTTCATTTATGCTAGGTAGAATGCCCAGAGGGGACTGGGTGGTCTCATGGTCTGGAATCCCTACAGATTTTATTTTTTTCTCCAGTCATCTGGAGTTTTTTATTGTTTTTTCTGTCCCTTCTGGCCATTGGACCTTACTCTTATTCGATGTTAATTAATGTTGACTTACTTTATTTTCTTATTGTGTCTTTTATTTTTCTATTCTTTATTATGTAAAGCACTTTGAGCTACTGTTTGTATGAAAATGTGCTATATAAATAAATGTTGTTGTTGTTGTTCTTCCCTCACTTGTGAACAAGACCCTAAGATACTTAAACTCCTTCACTTGGGGCAGGATCTCTCCCCCAACCCTGAGAGGGCACTCCACCCTTTTCCGGGTGAGGACCATGGTCTCGGATTTGGAGGTGCTGATTCTCATCCCAGCCGCTTCACACTCAGCTGCGAACCGATCCAGAGAGAGCTGAAGATCACGGCCTGATGAAGCAAACAGGACAACATCATCTGCAAAAAGCAGAATTGGGTGAATTGGGTGTGTATGCCTGATGAGCCCAAATAAGGGCGAAACATGTGTCACGTACTCTTTGTATTATTTGATAGTAAACTATGTAACACGTATAAATATATATATACACATACAGTACACACACACACACACACACACACGTGATAATTGGAAGACTGAATACTTGTACTGCCATCCCAGGAGGCTCACTTAGGAAAGTACTAAAGCAAATGGCAAGTGCAGCCTGGCATTTAAAAGGAGAACCTCAGCCTCCATTAAGTGCATCCCACTCATTTTGAAAGAACTTTGCTTTAGCAAAAGCAATTAAGTTGATGAACTAAGCTCATTTTGGCCACAAAAGGGAATAGTAGGGTAAGGAATCGGCTCCCCAAGATTGCCAAAGACAGCACATTTTCACCATGACTGCTTCAATGGTGGCATGTCAAGCATAGGGGGGTGGTGTTAGGAGTCATTTAGAAAGTGTGGTTTGTTCTAGTTTAACCCCTCCATTTTCCATGCTTAATGGAAATCAGGGTCACCTAACAGTCCATTGCAGAGAAATAAATACGAGAATTGCCTAATTGCTCTTTTGTGTGCACAAGTGCAGTGAGCACAGCCATCCCTCATTAGTGCTCCGTAGATTGTTTCAAGCACCTACAGTCGCATGACCATAAAAACATTCATGTAGGTCAAAACAAGAAAAGAAACAAAAAATTGTAGGAAAGACCAGCAGGAGGAAGAAGTTGAGGAGACAGTGAAAAGAGAGTGCAGAATCATGTTGGAGACATTGCTGCTGGAAGGGGGTGAGCAGTCAGGGAAGCACCATGGAGCAGCGCAGCAGAGGCACTCTGGGGTGGAGCGCCGGAGCAAACGAGTGCTTCATGTATTCTGCGGACGTCGACAGAAGTGACAGAATTAAAAGATTCAGGTGCGGAGCATCCCTGCGGGTACTGATGGAAGGTGCATGGAACGGGTGTTGCAATCTGATGGGTGAGAAGGATGGAATTGTGGGGAGAGAGCGCACTAGGAAGATAACTGAAGGAAGCCGATTCTGTCTGTGACTTTAACAGATTTATTGCCTTTTATTTATTGGATTTAAATTTCCTACACTGCACTGTGTTTATGGATTATATTTGTTTAAGACTTTATTTAGAAACTTTAAATAAATGCACAAAGTACTTTTGCACCTTAAAACTGCCATTTCACATACATGTCCTCACTCGCCGTGATGATCATCATAACCGAGGAAAGACCGATGCTCCAGAACAGGAAGAGGCCACAGCTCAGGGGAATCATAGTGTATCCCAATATCCTGGCTAAATTGCCCACCATGCCCACTTTGTCCATTCTGGCCCTCTGTATCTCTCTCACCGCTTTACCACCTAATAGCTAATATGTGGTGAGCGGACTGGCACAAGAATGGCTGTCGTCGTATCATCCAGGAGGTTAAAGTGACTCCCGTGCTGTCTTGATCATGGGGAAGGCGCTATATAAATAACATGTATTATTATCATTATGATGTAAAGCACGTAGAGAGATGGATAATTATGTTTGTTTAGAGCTCAATCTTATTGTGTCCACCGGCTTTTTAAATTGACTGGAGAGAAAAAACAACCGTCACTTTTAAGATGGAGAGCAAGTGATCGGGGGTAAAGCCAAACGTCAGACCCCTACTGTCAAAGCAACGGGCACAGGCCAAGCAGAGCCGAAGTGTCAGTCTCCTCCTGCTGGACTCGCACCTACACGTGACAGCAGTCTCTCCTCCTTGTCAATTTTGCTAAGTCAAGCACACTAGGGAAAATAGGAAATGAAGGGATTCCGAGCTGTGGGTGGTCACGGTGGGGGTGGATTTTAAAGATGCTCTGTAGTTTGGCTTTTCAGAGCCCTTTTTGCCATCCTGCCTCGTGTACAAAACTAATGATTTGGAGCAATGACCAGGAAACAGTGAGAGGGCAAATGTCATGGGAGAAAAACAAGTGACCCCAACCTAGTGGGGGTAAGGTGGGGGGGGGGTTCAGTGACTTGAGGATCATTTATTGTCCAGAAAGCACAAATTACAAATGCTTTCACTTAGAGAAAGACCACAAAAAAAAAAAAAAAATCAATCATCTCTTTCCTGAGGCTTCAAGTAAAACCTGTTTTTAAAGTAGTCTTGCTTATTGGATTTACTTGAAGCACGCTTTACTGCTCCCATGTCGTACTGTATTATTCGATCCCTTTTCAGGAGAACGTTTTGTCCACATTTAAAAAAAAAAAAAAAAAGAAAGAGGAGAGAAAAAATAAAAAGCACAAGCAGTCAGATGGCCGAGGCACCAACAGAAGAAGCAGAAAAACCATAAATGAAATAAAATGAAGCATTTACCTTGCTTTCCTAAGCTTTCTTTGATTACAGACATCCAACGACCCGGAAAACAGTAATAGCTTCAATGTGTCTCACATGACTGAATAAAATGTTAATCATCCACTTCTAAAACAATTTAGCTCCTTCCAAAGTGTACGTTAACAACTGCTTTGGTTTAATTAACGATGTTATTATAACAATGAGGGCCTGTTAACTGAAGAAAACAAAATAAGGATATTTTTATGATTGGGTTGTTCAGTTTAAAGGTGGGTGCTTCACCAGAAAGAGAGATTTGTTTTAAAAGAACTTGACATGTCGATGCACCAGATCCACCGTTAGACACAACCTCAGTACCATAGTGAACAAATCTGAGGATCCAAGGAATACTCCACCGCAAAATCATTTGTGTTTTTCTTTTATATGTTATAGGGCAGAGTGGTGGCTCTGAGGTTAGAGTTTTGCAGTGACAATCGGAAGGTTGCCGGTTTGAATCCCGTAAATGCCAAAAGGGACTCTGCTCTGTTGGGCCCTTGAGCAAGGCCTTTAACTTGCAATTGCTCCATCCTGGGTATGACGTTAGTCTGCATCCAGCCCTGCATGTAGGCCCTCCAACCTGCAGGGAAAATCGTGGAGGTTGGTGGCAGAATTGGCACTCCAGCCACCATAAAAAAAAACCTCACACTGTTCCACTCCATCTGAACTAGTGTGGTGCTGAGGTGTCACCCGTTGCATGACTGCACTTGGGTCCTAATCTGGATCCTGAGTTGGTTTGTGGTGGGTGCAACAACGCGCTGTATCAGTGTGTGCTCCTAACCTCTTTATATGTTAATTACCCCATGTAGTTTGTAGTAGGGCTCAGAAAAAAAAATGTCATTGCATACTGAACATTCAAACTCAATGTAATGACCAGTTCTGATGTGAAAAACATCCATCCAATTTGTGTCTCATAATCTGCAAGTCCTTTATACATTCGTAATTTCAAAATGTGCAAAATGTGTGCATCTTTATGCTAAAATGTTAACAGTGTCACACGCGTGCGCATGGGAGGCAGCTAAAGGGTCTAAATGAGAGTAATTCCACGCCAGACCAGGGGGTGGCGGAGTGAGCTGACCTAGTCTCACTTTCATGCAGACCGTTCACAGGAATTTCTGCCTGGCCCTGATGACATCACTTCCTTTTTTCGACCTTGATGATGTCACTTCCGTCATCCCACCCATCCCCCACCCGGACAGAACGACGTCACTTCCGTTTCCGGACAGAACAACGTCACTTCCGGTTCCAGACAGAACAACGTCACTTCCGGTTCCAGACAGAACAACGTCACTTCCGGTTCCAGACAGAACAACGTCACTTCCGGTTCCAGACCCTTGGGTGATGTCACTTCCGTTGGAGAACCCATGAATGAAGAACCTTCCAGTTCCTGCCATTTTGATGATGTCACGCCCGGGTCCGAGCCCATGGAAGAGGACCCTTCCGCTTCTGCCCTTATTGACTTCACTTCCTTTTCTGGCCTTTAAAGCCGCCATATTCGACTAACCTGATCAGTTCTGTTTTGGACTCCAAAGTGCTATGAATTTACTCTTTTCACAGCCAGGGAACATTATACAGGTGGCTACCCCAAACCTTTTATGACTCCTGTCTCTGGTTTTTGTGACAACAGTTAATTCCTGAGGACTCATTGCATTGAATGTTAAGAAGAAAAACATAATTCCCAAAATACTATGCATCTGAAGTAAAGATCTCCATCATTCATTGGTCAAGAATGAAGACTGCCGTTGTCAAAAGTCTGAGTAAATTTGTGAAATCAGGAGGTCAAGTCCCTCCATACCACTGTGTTTTGCTCTTTCCCTTTGCCAGGTCCTCACCACAAACTGCCAAGAGCATCAAACTCAAAGATGTCCATAGTATTGGGTTGAGCAGGCATATATTACACAAATGATATTTTGCCTGCAGACGCAACTACATAGACGCAGTCCGAATTCAAATACTTACTTATTTCATGCAAAACCTTTAAACAGGCTTCTTGAACAAATAAGAACAATCAAGTGTTGTCTTCTCCTCTCTTCCTCTCCTGGTGAGATTTGTCCTTCCTCCATACATGACTCTGAATTCCCGGGTATGGTGGAGTGGGATCTTTTATCCCCAGAAGTATTTCCAGTGTCAAAGTCTCACACCCAGGAAGCCCTTCCGAGTCATATGGAATTTCCCTAAAATAAGCAATTGTCCCCTATTTGTGGTTCCCGTGAAACCTAGCAGGGCTTTAAAATGGACTACAGCTCCCATGCCATCCTGTAGGTGTATACATGGGAGAGCTACCAGAGGGATAGTGCCAGCCATCGTCTTGGTGGTGAACGTGAGCTCCCAGTATCCCATCCTGTGAAGGATGTCCTCTCTTCCTTTAGGCAAGCCATTATAAAGACACCTCAGCTGGGTAAAGAATCATTGATCCCAGGCGTGATGCTCATTCTTTCATTAGGACTGGCCATTATATACAATGGAACTTCTCCCAGCTGGAGGACACAAGCCAGCCCAGATCTTCTCTTGTAACATATTAGTATGACATATAGACTCACCTTGGCTGCAATGGAGAGCAGTATTGGTCACCTGATGTCCCAGGATATGCTGCTACCACTGCTTAAGCTCAATGTCCAGCTCTGCCCCCTGGAGAGAACTGCCCACAAAGTCACTCCATAAACAAAGTTCATGCATACAAGACCACTAGAATGGAACCCTATAAAAGTCTTCCTTGGTTTAAATAACAAAACTTAACTATGCAGTTTGGAAGACGAGAAGCTCCTGTTGTGAAAATGATTTGGATGATAGACTGAGAAAGAAGGGGAAGGAATCATGGAGGTGGGTAACCAGGATGGTTAGCATTCCCCTTTTCAGTTGAAAGGTCAGGGTGTACGAAAGGCACTGGGAAGCCACCCTTCTTTGCTCATATCACTCCCTCGTACACCGGAAGGCATCACCCCTTCTGACAAACTCCCATCTTAACTCTAACATGGTGGCATGAAATTTGTGATTCTGTAGGGCTGCCATGATAGTTCCACAGGTGCTGCCAGAAGGGGCTATTGCAGGGCTGTCTTAATGTATAGGAACAAAGGGAACTGGCCAGGGGTCCCAGAAGCATTAGGGCCACTGTGTTTTTGATGCATGTGTATGTTTCTGTTTTGCTGTCAAAAAAAAGAGCACCATTACACTTCTTTGCCCGGGGACCTATGATGCTGTGAAGACGGCCCTGGGCTGTTGGGAGACGAGTCTCCTATCATTAGGTGGCTTCCACCTGACCTGGAAGTTCTTCCTGGAGGCAGTGATTAGACACCAGATATACTCACTTGTTACATTCAAAAGGGAGAGCCCCACACAGAAGTAGGAGTAGCAGTCAGGTGTGGAGGAAGTACAATACTTTGCCAGAAAGGAGTGGGTAAGGAATATCAAACAAATGTCTACAAATACAACACAACAGTCATATTACAACAAAGTGACAAGAAAAGAAAGAGTTGTGTTTATTGTGTAAAAGCATTTTGGTAAAATAAAGTTATTCGAACCCGGCACTGTAGTCAGAATAACTGTATTTGGGGCTTGTAGCTGGGTGTCACCGCCTGGAGGCCACAACACAGAGACACATAAACACACGCGTACACACACACACAAGCACAAGAGGAACCTTAACCCTACCCCTAACCCTAACACAAACGATACAAAGATCACATTTACAAAGTATATCACAAATTACAATGCCACCACACCAACAGAGCACTGGCCATAAATAACACATGTGGTCTTTTTAGGGAGCCCCATACTGCAATTTGCCTTTTCACATACCTCAGTACTGTCAGATTTAAATATGGGAGGCAAAAAATATAGTGCATTTAAAAAAATAAATAAATAAATAAAAGAGCGCACAGAGAGGATGTGATTAGTACCATTATTGCCGACAATTGAGAAAGTTCACTAAATCCCTGCCTACACCCACCTCCACTTTAAACTTTGCCGTCTACCACGGAGAAAATGCTGGACCCCACGGACAAATAATGATTTGCAGCTTGAGGAATGAGTTCAGCAGATCGAGGGCATGCACTCAATTCCTGAGCTCCAAAAAGCCTGCTGCCCGCACAGCACACACCTCCCTTTTAGCAGCGGGCCGAGTTAATTGCCCATGGCAGTTTTTAAGTGTAGCCCAGTCCTCTCAGTGAGGTGAACTGGTGAAGTCAGAACCTTGAAAGATGGCCGTGAGCAGTAAACATGAAAATTACTCCAGGGTTTAGAGAAGTGAGCACACCCCAGGCCAAGGCACCTTGAATGAAATACTCGACAACTGTCTGCTCTTGCCACCCCCTTTGCTAATCCAAAGTATTTCTGAGGTAGATCACAATGCAGTGGGTAAGGAATATCAGACAAACGTCTACAAATACAACGCAGCTCTGTAGAATCTTGCTTCAAAAAAGTTGGGACAACTTTGGGGCAACGAGAGACTGGAAAAGTTGTGCAATGCTAAAAAACACTTGGTTGGACATCTCACAGATAATTAGGTTCATTGGAAACCGGTCGGTGCCATGATTGAGTATAAAAAACGGACCCTAGAGAGGCCTGTGGTGGGCTGGAGCCCTGCCTTGCGCCCTGTGTTGGCTAGGATTGGCTCCAGCAGACCCCTGTGACCCTGTGTTAGGATATAGCGGGTTGGACATTGACTGACCGACTGACTGACCCTAGAGAGGCAGAGTTTTTCAGAAGTAAAGATGGGGAAGGGTTCAATATTCTGTGAGAGACTGCATGTCAAATAGTGTAGTAATTTGAAAATAACGTTCTTCAACGTATGTAAAATTGCTAAGAATTTGGGGATTTCGTCGTCTACAATACATAATATCATAAAATCCGGAGAAATCTCTGTACACAAGGGACAATGCTGAGAACCCGTGATCTTTGGGCCCTTAGGCTGTGCTGCATTAAAAACAGACAATTCTGTAGTGGAAATCACCGCGTGGGCTCAGGAACACCACCAAAAACCAATGTCTTTGAGAACAGTTCATCATTGCATCCCCAAATGCAAGTTAAAACTCCACCATGCAAAGACAAAACCATATTTAAACATAAATCAGGAACACTGCCACCTTCTCATGGGTCCAAGCTCATTAACGATAGACTGAGGCAAAGCAGAAAACTATCCTATGGTCTCGTGAATCAAACTTGGAAATCATGGACGCCGTGTCCTCCGAGCTAAAGTAGAGTGGGACCATCCGGCTTGTTATCAGCACCCAGTTGAAAAGTCAGCAACTATGATGGTAGGGGGTACATCAGTGTACATGGCATGAACGGTTACAGAAGAGTGTGGGGGTGCTGGATCTGTTAGGCAGTGGGCCACCATGCATAAGAATTGCAATTATTTATTTATTTATTTATCTACTCATCTATACATATAAAGGAGAGCTGGGATCCGAGAGACTGTGTTTGTGTGTTTGTGGAGGGATGGAGAGTTAAGGCGGGTGGGGGAGTCACGTGATCATCTCCCCTCCCGTTCACGTCATTTCATGCACTTCATTTCGCTCCGAGCTGAGCTCTGCAGCTGACGCGGTCATGTCGTTCTTTTTCCTTACTGTTTAGTCCTCTCTACTTTACTGATTTATATAAAGGAGAGTTGGGATCCGAGAGACTGTGTTTGTGTGTTTGTGGAGGGATGGAGAGTTAAGGCGGGTGGGGGAGTCACGTGATCATCTCCCCTCCCGTTCACGTCATTTCATGCACTTCATTTCGCTCCGAGCTGAGCTCTGCAGCTGACGCGGTCTTGCCGTTCTTTTTCCTTAGTGTTTAGTCCTCTCTTCTTTACTGATTTACTGTTTACTAGACACAGTACTTACTGAATAGTATTTTTTCCTTTAGTGTTTCTACTTAGTGTTTCTTAGTGTTTAGTAGATGTGGTGTGCCGGTGTTCCCGGCGTGTTGCGGTTTACTGTTACTTTCTACTTCGTTTTTGTACTTTAGGGTTTAGTAAACTTTTACTTGATCTCATTTACTGTTGTTTTTTACTGTTGTTCCCGGCGGTGTTGCCGTTTTTCCCCTGTTTCTATTTTTTTTATGTAGCATGTTCACAACCGAATTAGTCATAGAGAAAATTTCTATATTTTGGCTCCAGGAGGACAAACTAAAAATATTGTATATAAATAAGCTCTATAAGTCGCATGTAGATACATAATTATTCCAACTACAGCGACTGCAGCGAAGCTCACGTGGTCTGCTAGTTTTCAATAAAATGACATGACATACAATCAAAAAATGGAATTAAAAATAAATACTGAATGCAGAAATTCCTTTATAACACAGTGGCCAAAACAGTTAAGCCACATATGTAAAACTAGGGTGGGCAACTGTTTCAATATATTTATAATTATAAGTGTCCACAATTTATTTTTTATTCCCAGTTACTACTGGGGGAGCCAGAAGGCCTGATAAGTGTCATTTTGTGAACCCCCTCCCCAAAAAAAAGACCAACCTGGCCAGCTTCAACAGCTTTTGTCAAGGCAGCAGGTCGCATGCCTCCCCACCAATCTATCGCTTTATGCAATTCAGAGCCTCGGCCTAGAAGATTTCTCCTGGGATGAAGGCAGAAAGGCAGCATCAAGATAATATAAATTAATTAGCACAGGGGGACAGTGAAGGGAAAGGGCGGCGGGGCGGGGAATAGGCTGGTGATCCTTACATGGCAAATCCCGGAGACTTGCTAATGATGGACTATGTGAATAAATGCAGGACGCTAAATCCGGGGCTGATAAGCTTTAACCATTTGTCTACAACGCGTTCAGCTAATACAAGTCTCTGCCTAGCGGGAGATGCACAGATAGGGGCGTGTAACATTACAAGACTGCACTGGCAGGAGGAGATATGATATTATTAAGGGAGGCAGTATCCTTCAAACAAATGACAAGCAGGAAGGGGGAAGAAAAAAAATGGAAGCTCCGGGCTTACCGGGGCATTCAGAATGAAGTTCTCTTCAAGCACTACGGTGACTGCTAGTGCGGGTAGTACAAAGGAAATAAGCTAAAGCCGGGGGTATTTATTATGCAGGGTGCATTTGTAAAGCATAATGGGGAGAAAAAAATATTAAAGTGAGCACAAAAAAAAAAAAAGAAAGAAAGCTAGAAAGCCATGATCAAAACCTTAGATGGGCTGATCCTTTCAATTCTGCTCACTTATTCCGTATTTGAATACTGTTTTACCCTCCATGCACATGATTTACTATTGCATTAGACTTTTGCATTGGCATTACATTTACTTATTTGGCCAAGGTGATGCGCAACATCCGAAATACGATTGGTTACATTTCGTATTTCGTTACATTCCCAATTTAAACACAAGCTGGTGAAGTGACGTGTTCCTGGTCACACAATGCCACTAGTGGGGTCGTTTTTTGCGACTTTTATTATTATTATTATTTTTAAAGAGAGAAAAATGTGGGAAGAACAGAATCTGAAAAGTTCCCCATCAAAAAAAGAATAAAGTCCACCTCCCCGACGGCATCCCCCCCACCGGTGTCAGTAGCAGGATCTCGAGCAACCATCTCAGGGTTCGGTTATCCACAGCCTTAAACTCTACGCCACAATTTTATTCAGAGGTAACAAAGGATCAGCACAATGAGGATTATTCTGAAAAGAAATGTCTATACACACATATCAGCACTTCACAAGTTAAACTGTGAACAGTGCAGCAGGTTTACTAGTGAATGGAAATGTCGGAAACTATTACTAGTTACCATAAACACTTTGGGAAAATAGCATTAAAATTTAAAAGTCTGTTGAAGTGCAAAAGACAGATTTAGAAAGGATACAGCCAGGCCGTAAAACCCCAGATGGTCTTCCTGATTGGTAGGATACTACCTGTTCATTAAGTATAAATTAATAACAATAGATATAAATCAGGGGTTCTCAACCTTCTGTCTTGGCCTACCACACCTAGAATTTAAATGTTTAAAGTACAATTGTGTTCAGTTTTAAATTGTTAGCCAGTCAGTCATTTTACAACCCACTATACCCTAACTACAGGGTCACAGGGGTCTGCTGGAGCCAATCCCAGCCAACACAGGGTGCAAGGCAGGAACAAATCCCCGGGTAGGGTGCCAGCCCACCACAGGGCACACACACACACACACACACACATACCAAGCACACAGTAGGGACAATTCAGGATAGCCAGCACACCTAACCTTTATGTCTTTGGACTGTGGGAGGAAACCCACGCAGACTCGGCGAGAACATGCAAACTCCAAGCAGGGAGGACCCAGGAAGCGAACCCAGACAGGTCTCCTTCCTGTGAGGCAGCAGTGCTACCACTGCACCACTCTGCCATCCTGTTTTCAAATTGTTAGGTAATGAATTCTGTTAGGTAAAAATAAAGGTGGTATTTCTTTATCCATCCAAAAACTATTGTATTGGGGGTTTCAACAAGGCACATGTGGGTGCCATTTAATGTTTTTGCTTTTTTTTTTTGTTTACATACATACACATATATTTTTATGTTAAATTTACGTAGATTGGATTTCATTTTACATGTTGTTACATATTACAGGCATAGTGGTGGGCTCTGTGGCTAAGCATCTGGAAGACCGCCGGTTTAAATCCTGTTACTGCCAGAAAGGATCCTACTCCATTGGGCCCTTGAGCAAGACCCTTCACCTGAAAATTGCTCCAGGGGTGATGAACAAAAGGTGTGGATTGATATGAACTAAATATTAGAAATTTTATACATTTTAATTTACAAGTTGGGGGAGGGGTGAGGAGGAACAGTGGGGGGGACCCCCCAGATAAAAACAAATTTGGGGGCCTATAAACAATGATATGATCATCATGGACTACCTGCTTTATCTTACAACTGGATGACTGGCACATACTAAATTTATTCACTTATAGTTTCTGTCTATTAATTGAAAAATAAATACTACTACTAAAAAAAATACAAAAAATGGAATAATATTATGTTATTCAACTTGTGTGGGGGGGCTGGGCCACTAACAGGACTTCAATAAAGACCCACCAAGTCAACAAGCTAATTAAAAGGGCAGACTACATTATGGGATGCACTCTGGACCCGTTGGAGGTAGGATGGAAGTAAAAGAAAACCGAGTGCCATTATGAACAATGCTGCACATCCTCTCTCTGACACACAAACACTGAGGACTTTCAGCCATCAAAGAAGAAGTGCGTGAAGAAACACTAGGGGGGCTCCTTTATACCAACTGCAATATGCCTGCATACTGCAACACTGGGACTGGGACTGCAAGTCAGAAGTCTTTCCTTTCTTTTATATATATATTGTGACAGATGTCCGGGGACATTGCCCCACCAGGAAGCCGGGAGAAGGGAAGGACCGGGAGCGGGGCAGTATTTTCCACGTAACATAAGAAGGCAGCCTTCCTGGGTTGCATGGGGGCAACAGAGCGGGGACACTCAACCCTGTGGGGGGACTTGGCCACCGCCAGGGGGCGCCTGGACAGCTCCAGAACGGTGGTCGGCAGCTCTTCTGCCACAACAGGAAGTGCTGCCGGATGTTAATCGAGAAGCACCTGGAGCACTTCCGGGTGCAGTATAAAGTAGGCCGTCACACTCCACTCGAGAGGGAGAAAATGGAGCTATGAGTGAGGAGTATAGGCGGCCGAAGAAGAAAAGAGAAAGAGAACGAGAAAGGGGACTGAGAGCTTTAGCACTGCTGATTTGTGCATTGTGGTGATATACTGTATATATATATATATGCATACATACACACACTAGCGACTGATCAGGCTACAAATTCTACGTTTGTGAAATCCATACTTTCTCTGCAAAGAATTATTTGTTTTTTTAAGTCCTTGAAATGATTGTTATCATGGCACTGATTTGTGCTTAAAATAGACCTTTTCGGCCGATGTAAGGAAGAGCTTCCTGTTTAAACTGGGCTGCGAGACGTAAACTCAGCTCTTCGGCGCAGCTCATTTGATTTTTTTCAGCAAACAAATTTTCAAAACAAACCGTATTTTACGACTCTAATCAGAGTCGGAGTAATAATTATGTTGGTGTGGTCATTTTAGATCTGAGATCGGATAACACTTAAACAATGACTGTTGTTAATACCCAGCCATCATTACTCAGTTTGCCAACAGATGTCAGAAGGACGGATGCCAAAACCAAACTGCCCAAAGATAGATTTTGACGTACCAAGCAAATGGCGATACGTTCTAAATTACTTACAGCTCCGGAGCTGTCGAAGGGTTTAAGTCAGTCGACGATGTTAGTCCTGGAAAGTACGCCTCACCAAACCAACCGAACTTACTGTTATCTGCTCGAACAAACACCGACTTACTATACTCGGCCGTCCAGCGGCGTCACTGAAGCATTCAAACATTCTTAGCCATATATATATATATATATATATATATATATATATATATATATATATATATATATATATATATATATAATGTTTGTATGAAAATGTGCTATATATAAAATAAATGTTGTTATATATATATATATATATATATATATATATATCTTCTATAAAGATCCAAATATCCCCCTGAGGAGTTCTATCTATCAAACAGAGTGGATATTGGGTTATTATTTCTTGCTCCATTTTCATTTTTCACTCCTTTCCTTTCTTTTAAATTCCTTTTCTTTTTAGTCATTCTGGTGTGTGTGTTTATTTATTTATGCATTTATTTATGTATTTATTTATTGAGCTTCTGTAAAAAGCCTGGGACAAGTAAACTTCTTTCTGTCTATCTATATGGAGCGTACAGACATATTCACATATAAGTACACATTAGTCAGTCTGAAATTTTTTTCAATCAATCTAAACATATTAATTTTCCATTAATAGTTTTTTTTTTTTTATATGCTAATGTTAAAAAAGCAGCCATTAGGAGCTATGTATTTGACTTGGGGATTTGCTTATTTTTCTAATTCTTGCCATTTTGCCCTTTTCCCGGTGCAGTTTCCTATTATGTTGACCTGGTGACTAAAGCTCTCCGCTAATCTCATTTTAAAGGCTAAGCAGGCTACTGAAACACAATACATGCAATAGGTTTGGGTAGGACAGTTTAATACTTGCTGCTGAGAAATATGGAGGAAAAACTTCCCCTTAAAAGTGACTACCATTATTATCTGTAAAGGTTATGCCTCCCACTCTGACAGAAGAGGCAGCCAAAGGTTTTCAAAATGCACACATTTTCCAGCTTTATACATTAAAATGGGGGCACCTGCATCTCATTCCCTCATCGCCAGAGATGCTGTAATCAGCCTCAGCAGATAAAACATTTTCCCCGAATATGATCCAACGGAGTAGAAATGATCCATTAAATGACATCAGATTATCTAAGGTTTCAGAGGCAGATGCTCTCCATTTGCTCATCAGAAATATATAAAAATTGCTGTTTGTATCTCATGTCCAGTTTCCAATGTCATTTTTCCTATGGGTGCTCCTCGGAGGCATGTTGGAAAGCAGTGTTTTTGTAATTCATATCATTCTAATGAGTGAATGCTCACAAAATTGTATTAAATGATTAGCATTTCCAATGCTCTTTCCATTTACTAGAAAATGTCACTTTTAGGAAGTAGTCTTGTGGCACAGCACAGCAGCCTGGGTAAATAAACCGCAAACGTTACTAGTGCTTAGAGCGAATGTGCTGCTTTGAGAGGTGATAGGGTGGCACCCTACTGGAGTCAACTGACCTGGTGAGGTGAGACACGTCAGTCTAAGCTGGTGAGGGCAAATAGCCAAGTTGGCATTTGAACATGGCATCACGTGGCCTACAGAACACCCAAATATATACACTTTAGCTAACTTTTACATACAAATAAGAGCTGTTTTTTTCTGTTGCCCTCTGATGTGTTTTTATTACTGGAAGGCACCCAGCATGAATTCTCCTTGTGAAGCGTGTGCAGAAAGTTATAAGTCACCCTACTTGCTTTATTAAAATGTAGTGTACAATAAGACAGCGACTTGATTTGGTGCCCAGGTGGCAGAAAAGAAGCAAATTATAAACTGGGTGAAAAGGGCTCAACCAGCTTTAAAGTGCAAATACAAATTTTACGCAATTTGATTGATAATTACGGACATGGACAGTCCAACTAAAAATTACAAAACACTAGAATATTTAATGCCCGGCAGCTCAAACTAACGAATGGAGTAGGTGGTTCCAGTACAGTTGTGAGACACGTCCAGATCAACCAGTAATCAGGCATACATAGAAAGTTTACAAATGGCCATCGTGTCTCTAAGGTGGAAACTTTATGAGACTAAAAACCTCATACCCTTGATGGCTGCCCACTTTAAATCCTATACTCGTCTTCTCAGAGTCTTTGTGTCTGAATGCCAGCAACAACACAAAAATGTAGCCACTCTGATCTGAAAGAGCAGCTTGGACGACAGCTGGCAATCTTAACACTGTTTTCTTGGGAGCCATCTCTTCAAGCGCCACTTTAATGCCAGACCAACTGGGAGCACATCGCACCCACTCCCCCTTGGTTGTTAACATAAATTTTCCACATCAATTAAGTATCAACTTTGTAATTCTGCAAGAGAATTCCAGTAGGGTGTGTATTATCATACTTGGCTGTGTGCCTCCATATCGGCTCCCATCTTACCTGACCAAACACAGCCTGCTAAGCTTATCTGTCTGCTAAAATATAAAGTAACAAGAGGAAAAGCAAGGTGGTGGTTATCTGTGTAACTAAAAAAGTGTTAATATTTACCATAGAAAATGAAAAAGAAGTAGCAATACTCAACCAGTGTCAGCTTTGCTCTATTCCTGAAAGAATAAGATACAAACTATTAACAATCCTAAGGTGCCATAATAGTGGAACATGGGCGACACTTTGAGAGTTTTAAAACAACTGTTTGTGAGTAGCTCACTCGTCAATCAAGAACTTTTAATTACCAATCATCAAGTAGAATCCAATGTAAAGCTTCAAAAAAATTAATAAAACTTATTAAGTAAAACACAGATACAAAACTCAAATCTTGGAGGACCGCAGTGGCTACAGGTTTTCATTACAGCCACTTTCTTTGTTCCACCAAAACACAAAAAGATTTTGCTGGATAAGCCACCGATGTTCCAAACTCAATGTTTCATACTTAACAAACACCGAAGATGCTATCAGCTCAAAACAGTCCTCCATATTACTCAAGCTTGTTAAACTATACAAAATTAATTTATGGTATAAGCTAGACATTAAAATATGGGTTGGAGACGGTGGCACTGACTAGAAAGCAGGAGGCAGAGCTGGAGGTGGCAGAGTTAAAGATGTTAAGATTTGCATTGGGTGTGACGAGGATGGACAGGATTAGAAATGAGGACATTAGAGGGTCAGCTCAAGTTGGGAGACAAAGTCAGAGAGGTGAGATTGCGTTGGTTTGGACATGTGCAGAGGAGAGATGCTGGGTATATTGGGAGAAGGATGCTAAGGATTGAGCTGTCAGGGAAGAGGAAAAGAGGAAAGCCTAAGAGGAGGCTTATGGATGTGGTGAGAGAGCACATGCAGGTGATGGGGGTGACAGAGCAAGATACAGAGGACAGAAGGATATGGAAGAAGATGATCTGCTGTGGCGACCCCTAATGGGAGCAGCCGAAAGAAGAAGAAGAAGAAGATAAGCTATCGACATTACAAAGTCATCATGCTCAAGAATCATGGAAGACGCTTCTATCAGCTCAAAATAATTCTTCGCATTACTCAACCTTGATAGCAAACAACCTAAAAACAAATATATTCACAGCATAAGCTGTGAGCATTGCAAAGTCGTCATACTCAAGATACACAGAAGACGCATCTACCAGCTCAACATAATTCTGCACATTACTCAAGTTTGTTAGCAAACAACCAAAAAATAAATAAATGTATTGTATAAACCAGTTGTTCCCAAACTTTTTTGATTCTCAGCGCTCCTGCTGAATTCAGGTTTTCCCAAGGTGCATCCAGTCAACTTCTAATTTGTGAAATAGCCAATATTTTTTTTATTAATTAAAGGGTTAAGTCAAAATAAATAAAACGTGTATTTAATATCACTTTGTAAGATGGTAGCAATGCATTGCTTGGTATTGATGCCTGCTTATAAAACCTACCTTTTTGTTGATTCAACTCTTTTAAGTTTCTGAAAAAGAAGTCACTAGATTTACAAACCATGCTGGGATGATAGGTTTATAAATTGTGTTTTAACGTATTTGGTAGCAAAAACTCTGGTGCCAAAACTTTCATACACAGTACACACTGCAGTTTCTCTTCACAATTGACTTCTGTCAACGTAAAACCAAAGTCCAAATAACTGCCATCATCATATTTTCGATATTTGCGCTTCTTCACACTCTAGTTGACGTTGCCACTTGTTGACAGTGTGCCCTCTCTATTTTCAATCTCACAATGCTTATTACTGTTTAGTAAAAACCGATCCATTTTTAAAAATACATACGAGAAAAAATACTTCAAAAACTTCACTTGACTTAAGCACAACAATATACAGTTGATACAATCTCTGAAAACTAATTCACCACTAAGACCGTGCAAAACCGACAGCTATTTACAGTATAGACGAACACAAAGTACCAAGAAAGTTGGACAAACTACTAAAACAATCGAGATTATGATAGAGCACCATCTAGTAATCATTTGTAAAGGCTTCCGCAAACAGTTATTACTAAGTGAGTTGCACCAGCTCCACCAGATGTTGCGTCCTATCACATTGAATTGAAAATGCAAATAAAAATGATGAAAATTTTGTAATATTTCATGGGGGCGCCGCGCGCACACTTTGGAAACCACTGGTATAAGCTATCGACATTGCAAAGTTGCCATACGTAAGAAACACAGAAGAGGTATCCATTGGTTCAAAGTAATTCTTCACATTTGTCAAGCTTGTGTTAGCAAACAGCTGTAAATAAATAAACCTATGGGATAAGTGATCAACATTTCAAAGTCGTCACTCTTAAACACTGAAGACACTTTCTACCGACTCAGAATTTCTCCATATCAATCAAGCTTTATACCGAACAGATAGAGCTAAGGACATGTAAGATGCTAAGATACAACTACTACTCTATTTTGCCAGGATAAATTAATACAAGTGCATCAACAGAACATTGCTTATACAAAAGGTTCAATCAAACTTTTCTTGAAGAAGTAGCAAAACAAACAGCATTCTCTCAGCACTTACCGAGTTAATGCAGGCAAGCTCCTTGTTCAGCAGCCAGGGTAGGGACAACTTTCCATCTCCCTTGTAACACGACTGAATCCGCTCCTTAATTTTCTCCTTAATTTTCCTCAAAGTAAACAGGCACATTGCTGACTCTTTAGGTGGTTTAGCCCGGTTCTTTTGACCCTGTGAGAAGACCGTGAATAAGATGTCCTCTTTCTCTGATATCCCCAGTGACCTGGCCAAATGCTTGCCAGGCTTGGTAAGGAAGGCATCCTGAATGAGTCGGTACTCCACTCCATCTTTGGTGCATCCAACTGGAAACTCCACATAGGAGTAGAATTTGGGGTCGTCCACACAGAGACGCACAATTTTGGACGTGAAGAACTGCTCCCCGCTGGCATCAGGGGAGGTCAGTTGGGTATCCAGTTGAAGGGTAAGGTAATACACAAACTGCTCGCTGCTGAAACTGTAGATGTAGTAAATGTCAAAAGCAGGGAATTTGGACAGTGTGTCCGAGGGGATTTTCAGCTGGGAGGAAACAAACTCATCCTGATAGACAAAGCTGAACATATCAGCATTCTCCTCATTCACCATCAACTTTCGACTAGAGAGGGTAGGAAAGTATTCCGACTTGCCATCGATGGGCGTCCCAATGAACAGTTTGTTGTTCATCTCATTGGTGCCTTTAATGATGACCCCAGACATGGTACCCGATTCGTTGACACTAGAGAGGTAGTGTTCTTTTCGGTGGTGAGGCTCCCCAAGCTTGAACAGGTCATCAAGCCTTAAAAACTGGCAGATACCCTGAGAGGCGCTGCCACAAGCAATCAGGCGATTCTGAGTGTAGTCCACAAGCAGCAATTTGTTGACATTGTTGGTAACTACTAAGCCATGGGGACATGACTGCACACTGGGTGGAGGGTAACATTTCTCATTGTCATCTACCGGGCCGGTCATGTGAGTTCTTAATAGAGTGAGGTTATTGGAGAGTTTGTAAATCCGGTTCACAGCACCAACATACACATCGCCGGTTTTATTGTGGATCACCAAATGAGTTAAACCCCAGTCACTGACCGAGAACGTTTTGAACAGTTTCGGGCTCCCAGCCACCATCGATGAGACAGTCACTCCCAAAAACAGCAAGTTCCACAGGAAAGACAAGTAAAGCCTTTTGCAAGGAAGTGGTTTCATATTTGCTCCCCCTTGTGTACCACTTTCTCCTTCCACTGTCAGATGAGTTCCAGTTGACGAGGAAAGGCGTGAGGGATGGAAGGGAAGGGAAACAAGGGTAGGGGAGGGACTATTGATCCAACGTCCTTTTCTCTTTGTCTGGATCTGTCATCTATATCATCAGGAGCATCTGCAGCAACAAAACAGAGATCCCTGCAAGGGAAAAAGCACATTATGAAATATGATGGAACATTTCATATTGATTATGTATTGTCGGTTTAAAAGCCGGGGACGTTCTGCCAAAAACAAAACTAATCCAACGGCCGGGCCTTAGGGGAAATTCTTAACAGCTTTTAATTTGGAGAATAGATGGCTCTCGCATCAAGCAGATTTCACTTGGACACAATCAAGATTGAATAGTTATGAAAAAAAAAAAAATGTACAGGACGATGAATGTGCTCAAGTAAATAAGATCTCTAAAATTTATACCGCTGATCAGCCATTCATCACTGAACTGGAGTCCAAGTCGTAAGTACATAATCATTGTAAAGATTCCCAGAAGTCAATTACCCTCCTCACTCACCACTTTTAGACATTAACAAAGGCCTACATGCTTTTAAAACTCATTTTTTGCTCCTGTCACACGGGATACAAAAGGTGTGACAAAACATACTTAAAAACGTTTGGCAAAAATCGTTTTCTTCAAGCTTGAACTCTGCTTTGTGATACTATCAATAGGACAGGATTTGGCTACAAAAATAGAAAATATTTTCAATTAAGCTTTCATTTTATAGTTGATCAACAAAAATAGCATGCTTTAAAAAATACTGCATGGAGGAATAATACATGAATGGCACTTACAGCAAATATACACACAGCTCTTCAATCAAGTGTCCCGAGTTTAAATTCCTCACCCATTGCTATCTGTGTAGAGTTTGCTCGCTCTCCCTGTGGTGACCTTGGTATTCCTCCAGATACTTCAATTTTCCTCCGACATCTCAATAATGTGTTTGTTGTAGGACTGTCAATTCTAAATTTGCCCATGTGATATTAGGTGTGTGTGCAAGTGGACCTGGTTTGGGGCTGACACCTCTTCCAGGGTTGGTTTCTGTTTTAGGCTTGATGCCTCCAGTTATGCAAAGTTGGGCAGAAGCAGCTCTAAGAATTTTAATGTTCATGTTATACATGACTCCTAAATTGTCCCTAGTGTGTGCCCTACTGTGGGCTGGCGCCCTGCCTGGGGTTTGTTTCCTGCCTTGCACCCTGTGTTGGCAGATCCCTGTGACCCTGTAGTTAGGATATAGTGGGTTGGATAATGGATGGATGTTATGCATAACACCCATTCTAGGGTTGACTCCTGTCTTGTGCACACTACTAGGATTGGCTCCAATCTCCACAACACATGAATGGACATAAAAACCAAACTCTGTCCATCTGTGAGGCTGAAGACCAGTTGGCCACCACCAGAAAAAGAAAGTAATATCAAATGCCACATACAAAACCTCAAAATACAATCTCAACATTTCAAAGGTTTGCCTCTGCCTTGTTTTTAGCTTAAAAAAAGCAAAAGGGTTTAAAGTAGCATTTGGAAACACCAAAAAATAAAGTAAGTACCCCCAGGAACAGTGTTGTAACTTTTAACCGTTATCAACATTCTGATCCTCATTTCACCAGAAAGCGTGACCCCTGATGTCAAAGATTCTTATCGGACAATGATAGACAAAGAGTTAAGTTAGGTTTATACTTGATGCATCTGCGTTGGTCACGAGGGTCGGATGGCAAAAATGATGATGAGTGCACTGCATGTGGAGTTTTTTCAGACTACACAAGGTTGTAAAGGAGATCCCACCCATTTAAAATGCTGAATTTGAATAAGAGGTTGGCAACAGACGTGTGGTGGTATTGATATCTCTATAATTCCTCTCTCCGAGACCACAAAGATGCTCAGGTGAAAACAAATTCATGGAATGAAACTGCAAATAGCAATAAACAAAATGAAACAGTACGTAAAAAAAATAAGTCTTCTCCTTTTGTTTTTCACTTAAAGCCCATAATAACAGTCACAACTCTTCTTCCATTAGCAGTGTGGGCATCTTTCGCTGAACAATTATGGAAACAATTCATTTTCTGTGTTATGAAAGTGTTATGTATGCACCATTGACCAAACACTGCCACCTACTGACTCCGAGAATGTCGATGCGGCAATCGAACAAGTATAAATGAGGTGATGGTGTGCGATGTGGGTAGTGGTCTGTGCACAGGCTTGGTGCGGTAAATGTTATTTGGACTTTAGAAGAAGCACATGAATTTATTTCTGGCAAAGAGAGCAAGACAGGATACTGAAGCTAGAGGGCGTATGGACATTTCCGCATTAAGGAATCACACAACTATTCAGCCGTTCTGCGATATTTGCTGGGGTAGGACACCCTACTGCACTGTTACTGCTGAAATGATAATTCGATTACCATATGTTCATGTATGTTAAAGGACATGGTGCCTTTCAGAGGGTCCCTATGTCTTGTAGCTTTACATAACATATTCTAATGAAGAATACGCTTTTATTCACTTGCTATGGGGATTTTCAGAGTTACTATCCAATGTTACGTCCACTTGAACTTCACGGCAATATTTGGTGAGGTTGTGGTTGATCTGTTACTTAGTCGGGACAAAATGCACTTAAGAGATAGGCTGTACTCTTTCAAGAAGACAAAATATAATAAATTTTTTAACAACATACATTCCATTTCTGGCCAACCTAGTTATTATATTGTATTATGTTCAAAAGAATTACTTGTGAACGCTTTGAAAGCACTCGTTTGCTTTTCCTCTCTGGTATGACAAATGTCCTTCCCTCCCACATATGATGTACCGTTTGACTTGTCTTTATGTCTAGTTATTCAAGATGTCAAGCTTTTTGGGATCCACCTATTTTTGACCCTCATTTTCAGGCCATTTTGGACCATATTTTGTGCAGGAGATTAGACCCTTATGAGAAACATTAAACCAACAAAAATGATCAGGATGACTTGATGTTGTCCATGCCACATCAATCCACCCCAAGGTTCACCCCCTAATGGGATACGATGGGCGAAAAGTTGAACCTTAAAAAGAGGGGATTGGTAACAGGCATTTGGAGTGTCGTTTTATGCTATTTCAAGGTTGCTGATTACAAACATGATATTTTTGATATTTGATTCTTTTCCGGTGGTCCTACACTCCCAGGTGGTTAAAAATGACACATTTCAAACATAAGCATATGGGGTACCAATTTAGACTATTTCATGGTCAATGACTACAAATCTGATGTGATTTTTGAAGTTTGATCCCTTACTAGGCATCTAGCCCAGATTGTAAAAAATGACAAATTTCTATTTCAATCAAGAATATTTAGACTTTAAACATTCCAACTGAAGCACACATTTTAATATTTTAAATATTTGATGCAATTATTCTTGTTTATTATTTACTTCTACTTCATGAAGTAATTCATTATATTTCTTATGAACACCATGAATTAATGCGGCTAACGCTAATTAGGCCTTTATTATTATTGAAGGAGGTGAAAGATTAGCAAATATGTCACTGCTCAGCTAATTCAGGTAGCATTATTTGCAACACATGAGCTACAAACTTGAGCCACAAACTTTGCAGGGAGTTCACCTGGAGATTGCCACAGTTAAACTGGTATTTTAAATCTGTCTCATGGAACGCATCCCATCTTCACCTCCAAAATAACCCTGACATTATGAATGACGACCCCGCTCTCTGGCCAAAGCAGCTATTAGATAGAGACTGCTGTTCACTGGTGAGGAGGGGGCCGGCTCAGGTGAAAAATAAAGTTTATCCCCCAAATTATGATAGCCATTGATTTATTGTCACTCACATGACTGCAGCATAACTGCATGCAGCCAACCCATGCATGCACCATTTGCCTTTCCATACCACACTCCCATTCTCAGTCAGCAGGCAGAAAAGAGAAGGACCTTGAAGGACACCTGCATTTTCTTTTTAACAAACTCCCACTCCTACACAAGTACAATTTTTGCACTGATTTGTCAATGAGTGATCATTGGGCAATGTCGCTCAAGACAGGCTGACCTGTGGATTGTGGGCAGTGTGTCTTTTACAGCATCGGAGGTGTGAAAAAACCTACATGTAGGACATGGTGTCAAGCGTCAATGAGCATCTCTTGGCATTACGTCATGAAAACACAGGAGGAACTGATGGTCAGATTGGGATAAATGTAGGAGGCGAGTGCACTCTGCTCGGAAGAGACCTGGGTGGGATTGTGATGAATGACTGACAGACAGCGCACAATGATAGCAGCTGCCAGAAATAACAGTGGCACTGGCACTCGGATGACTGTTGGCAGTGTGCCTTGACAGCACAGTGAGAGCATTTCACAGCAGGGGAGCGGGCTTAGCCCACCAGAGCGGAGGTTCGCTACGCACTATTTCATGGACTTTAAACTAGTGTATATGTCAAATCGCTGAAAAAGAAATTAGGGATTTAAGTATATTATATGACAGTCTGTTCAATGTCTTTATGTTGTAATGTTATAAAGCCTTTAAAATGGATACTCCTGCATTTCTTATGTAAGGCTAATCACATGGTGTTTGCTGATTAGGATTACTAGATGAGCAGTGAAGGCCTTACCCAAAGAGAACAACTCCATTTTTTCAGTTGTTCTTCAAATATAATCAGTTGGAATGCAATGAATGACCTAAAATAGTGAAAAGATAAGCAGTAAACTGCCAGAGGTTTAAATTTAAAGTTTAAATTAGCAAAAAATGAAAAAAAGGAAATTTCAGAAAATTACAAATGGGCCTTCTTCAGGGAGCAACTAATAGGTTACAACCTACAGACGTTCTGCAGTAATTAAAGTAAATGAAGCCTTGTAAGTTGAAACAAACAATTTGCACAGGTGTCCCCAACTTCTCTCGATTACTTAAAATCCCTCTGTCCGTCTTAAAGCACAGTTGGGACAGACTATAAATCCCTCTGTCCGTCTTAAAGCACAGTTGGGACAGACTATGTCACTACGCCTTCTAAAGTACTACTTGGATAATATTCCAGGGATCATGGCAAGAAAACAACAATTAACAAATTAAATTAGACAGAGCATTAGAAGCGTAGGCCTTTCGTTTAGAGAAACTGCAAAAAAAAATGAAATCAAAGTGTTAATGACTACAGTGGTGCCCTACACAATCAAAAGGAAATTGAAAACTCCAAGAAACTCTGATAGGAAGAGATCTGGCAGACCCAAAGACACAACCCAATCAGAAGACGACTTTCTGAGGGTCAGCAGCTTGTATGACAGGCGCCTCACAGCAACAAATAAACTTGTAAACCTTTGTAAAACTTTTGAATGGTAGTGAATCTACTTGCCAGCAAATAATATAATACCACACCTGTTTCGAAAAGGAAACAGTACATCTTTAACTGCAACAAAGTCGGGGGGAGGCTCATGGTCTACCACCTGCTCAGTCGATTTAAGCTAAACCTCAAGACGAGTTAGAACTGGGGTGAGATGACTAGCAACTCCATTACTTATAAAGTTACATAGAAGTGCTCACATCAAAACCTATTAAGGTAGGAGATTACATGACCCAATTTACTACACATTTGTTAAGAACCACCGTCTAATTTTGTTTGGTCGCTTTCCTTCCATTCAAAGACATATGATACCACGATTGTGACTTAGCTATAAATGCTTGTACTACTCAGATGGGACACAGAGGTTTGTCTAATACAAGTTAAGCAGGAAGCTTGCATGAAACAACAACATATCCTCACTAATATAGTGGAGAGTATCCCCACCTGTCACACAGAAGACACCGTGGTCCCCCAATGGAGAGGTTGGACTATGACAGGCAGTGTGGCATAGTAGTAAAGGATTTAGACTTCAACCCTGAGTTTATGGATTCCAATCCTACCGCTAACACTGAGTGTCCATGTAGGACCACCTGCCTGTGTTCCAGTTGGTACAAGAAATGTTGTAAGCTGTCTTGAATAAAGACATCGGCCAGATAGTAATAACTGTTAATAATGATAACTGCAGCCACTTGGCCACCATCTAGTTTAGCCCTGAAATTCACAAGAAGGCACAAAAGGGAGGTCACAGAAACACAAAGGAGAAAAAAACATCATTGGTGAACTCAAAAAAGAGCTACGAAATGGAAGCCGAGCGAGTGGAATATGAACTTCATGACACAAAGAAGACATCCCACCTACTAAAAGACTCTCAGCCTGCATTGTTTAGCCCAAATCCCAAGCCAAAGTTAAGTGTGCCAAAGACAATATATAAAGCACAACATCATCTACATTCACTCCACCACTTCTGACAGTGACCTTCTGCCTTGTACTTCTACAGCAGCCCCTAATGGCCACCCCCTTCTCTGTGTTATGCAAGGGCCGTCATTCCTGCTTGGGGAAGGAGCTCAGCTGAAGAAGCCGGAGGCTAACCAAAGGTAGTCTGAGACATTCCTGAGTTGCTGGAGATGAATACGACTTGTTTATGTGACGGGCTGCAAAGACCCCTCCCTTCCCACGCCTCTGAAAAGCCACACTGGCAGACAAAATAAACACAGACGAATCCGTCTAATTTGCTTCTGAATGTTTCTGATCGCCGCTTAATCGTCCCTTCAGCTGGGCGGCTTGTTTATTTTTTTATTATTTATAAAAATCAACACCCTGCTCCACCCCCACACCCTATACACCAAAAAAATAAATAAATAAATAAAAATCCAGCTTCTTTCCTGGAAACTCATACATTACCATACAAATGTGCAGTATTTACATATCAAATGTGTTTGCCTGTGTTTAAAAGCACTTAGCTGGCTTTAGATACAGAAAAGCTGCATCAAATTCAGAGTTAGAGCATAGAACTATTATATTGGGATAATAAGCACCATGAGATTGTTCTCCCACATCCTTGGCAAAGCAAAACAAATACTGCTAATTGATGAGTGACTGTTCTATATAATTACGGCTTTCATTAAACAGTAAATCGGCTCAGTGATGCTACATTTCCTGGACACTCTAGTCTCATCTTAGGTCTCCAACAAACAATCTTATAGGGGTGATGGGACGGAAGACTAACAGAAAAATAGAAATAAGTTAGTAGGCACAAAAGGAGTCAGTGAAATGTAACAATTTTAAAATTAGATGACGCGCAAGTATGCTGAAAAGCAGACAGACAGACAGACAGACAGATGGACAGATAGATACTTTATTAATCCCAAGGGGAAATTCACACTTCATTTAAGAGCCATACTTGATAAACCTAGCACCATAAGGTAAATTTAAGACCCTACAAAAATGCTGAGGCCAATTTATGTAAAACTCAAATACAAGGCAGAAGCAACGTGTATGCATCCATCCATCTTCCTGACCCACTTACAGTATCTAAGAAAGGGTTGCAGGGAGAGGGTAAGACAAAAACAACACTATAACTTTTGGTTCAACAGAGGAGAGTACCTGCTCTCGAATCAGTAAGGGGCAAACCTTAGTGAATTCACGCTTCCCATCTATAAGCGTCTACAAGAAATTTTGTTGTTCTGATGTTTAATTCTAATAGTTTTATCATCTCAGCCTTACAGCTCAGGTCACAATAAATCGATCCAACATAACTGGCAGACATTTCCCTACCCGTCAAAGCACTACCGTAATAATCAACTCGAAACTAGTTCAGCTTTTTCTTCCCCATTGACTTTAGTGCATTTTCAGGACTTCAGCGAAGATCCCGAATATTTCCATGATTTTGCTGAACTCGAAATGAAGCAAATTCAGAAGTGTTCGCTCATCATTAGTGCCATCAGTGGACTGGCTTCTTTATTCAGGAGGAGTTCTAGCACTAAGCTTGCTTAAGCAAAGTTGCCATCTTCCTCCCACCCCATGACTGGATATGCCAGGATATATTTAAAGCATTAGTAATACAATGCTATAGAAGCCTGAAATAATGTGGAATTTTAAAAGGAAACAAAAAATGCAGGAATGTAAGATACCAGACTGATGCTCATATTTTTCAGTTACTCTGGTCAAGCGATTGAATTTTGGATCATAAGGACACCAAATGTTATTCCAACCTGACTCCCTGTGCATTCCCTCATTATCCACAACCAACTAATATTCAAAGATGGTAATAATTCAAACTGATAAACAGTGAAATATATCAAAACAGTACTGATATCTAGGATGTCATCTGAACCAGTAAAATAGCAGAACAAGATCCAGTCATTTACGAACAAATAATTTGTAGCCATGCCTCATTTAATGAATACTTGATTAGAAAATTAAAATTTCACAGTTATAAAGAGAGAGAAAAAATGCTGAACCATATATGCATAACCACGTCACCATGCATGAGCAACTGCCCCACTGTTAGTAATACGTACAGCAGAGGATCATGGGAGTGAGCACCATACTTGTTTGTGCAACAGCCTGGAAGCTGTTGCAGTGACAGCGTCTTTTATTACAGGTGTTGATGTGTCTGCTTCTGATAAAGAGACAGAGGTTGTCCAAGAGGACATTTAAGAAACGGAAAGACAACATGGAGACAGAGGTGACTTGCCACCTTGATTGGCATTCAACACAAATGTGACACCTCACACCCACAAGCCTGATTAGCCCTAAGTGCTGGAAATCCTTCAACAAGGTAGGTCGGCTGATTGCTCGGATGACTTGTTGATTACTTATGTAGTTGCAGTGTTTATGATTTTATTATTTCACGGTAGAGTAGCAGATTGGAATTTTCCCAAAGGAGATGGAAATTAAGCAACAGCACACACATTGTCATCATATTTGTATTATTTATCTTAGTTCCTACATTTAACTTCAGCAATTTTTTTTCCAATGATACTTTGCAAATTGACTTTATAATAATATTAAGGGATTTTTAAAATAATTTTGGACAGAATATTTCTATTAAAATGAAATAATGGAAAAACCTGGCTCATTATAAAAATTATTGGCTTAAAAAAATGTTTCAGTAAAGTATTGGCTTTGAGACCCAGGTTTATATTATACAGCTTTACAAAAGGAGGGCAAAATATTGCCAAATACATTCATTTATTAAAAAAAATGAATACATAAACAACAACAAACAAAAAAACGGTTTAATTATTTACTTTCAGGGTAACATAGTAGCCTATTGGTTTATAAGTGTCACATAGTGCTGTACGGTATATAGGTACTGAATTTCCAAATTTCTAAAACAGTACAATACTAGCATTATGCGGAATTTGGTCACAGAAGTTAATGGTGGCATACTGGCACCTCACACTTTAACAACCCCACAGGGCCCCTAAGCAAACCTCCTCATTCTCTGAAGTTATATTTATATATTTGCTACAGATTCCAAATGAAATGAAAGCCCAATTGAATGCTACAATATACATATATCAGTGCTCTCGAAAACCTGAGATGGAAAAGTTCAGTAGTCTGATTGGCTCTGGTTGGCAAGCAGAGTGTAGTATAGCCAGGTGGCACACGTGCGTATGGTCTGGTTGGAAAAAACAGTCAGGAGCCATTTGTAGGGGTATTGGTTATTTGTTACCGTATATACTCACGTGTAAGTCGGGTCTTGAAACCCGAAAAATCGTTCATTAAATCAGACCCCGACTTATACGCCTACTCAAAAATACGACACTTACATTTTTTTTTTTTTTAACATCTTCTTGCCTCCTCCAATCTCGCATCAGTTTCTCAGACACATCAAATTTTGTTCCAGCAGCACAGTTACCAATTTCTTTCGCTACTTCAACAACGTTTCATTTAAAACCAGCTTCATATTTTCTTCTGATCAAACGCTCCATCGTAGATAAGGGATACTCTTACGATAAAGGTGTATGAGGGTGTGAAATACAGAAAACACAAATCAGTGCAAATGTTGCTTTGGAATAGTTTGGGTATTACCGTGTGGTCACGTAGGCACAATAGAGAGAGAGGTGAGGGGCAGGGTGTTCCATGGTTACTCTCTCAGGTGGCCGTTTAGCATATTATAATCCTTTGTACCAACAGTGTGAGTTTTCCGCATTTAACTTATAAAATACCAGAAATTACGCAGTAAGATCAAGTCCCAGCTTATCCGTGGGAGAATTTATCCGCCAGTATAGAAGGTATTTGCTTCAGTATTGTTTTGTTACCAGTGTGATACCAGTTTTGATACAACACTAGACTCACCCAACTAGAGCTAGAGATGTGCGTTTGAATGTTAGGGTTTGTACAGCACTGATGTCTTGTCAACGTTTGGCACTTGTTATTACATGACAAAATTAAATCAATCAATCAATCAATCCTCCTTCTTTTGGCTGCTCTCATTAGGAGTTGTCACAGCGCATCATCTTCTTCCATATCTTTCTGTCCTCTCCATTTTGCTCAGTCACACCCATCACCTGCATGTCCTCTCTCATCACATCTATAAACCTTCTCTTAGGCCTTCCTCTTCCCTGGCTGCTCTATCCTTAATATCCTTCTCCCAGTATACCCAGCATCTCTCCTCTGCACATGTCCAAACCAACACAATCTCACCTCTCTGACTTTGTCTCCCAACTTGAGTTGACCCTCTAATGTCCTCATTTCTAATCCTGTCCATCCTCGCCACACCCAATGCAAATCTTAGCATCTTTATCTCTGCTACCTCCAGCTCTGTCTCCTGCTTTCTGGTCAGTGCCACCGTCTCCAGTCCATATAACATAGCTGGTCTCATTACCATCATATAGACCTTCCCTTTCACTCTTACTAATACCAGTCTGTCACAAATCACTCCTGATACACTTCTCCACCCACTCCACCCTGCCTACACTCTCTTCTTCACCTCTCTTCCACAATCCCCGTGACTCTGTACTGTTGATCCCAAGAATTTAACCTCATAAATTAAATAAATAAAAATAACAAGAGATTACAGCTTATTCTGTGGGCTCCATGCTGACTTGCTGCCCATATCAGATTGGTAATGAAGAGTCCTGATAGAATTGTGTAATCCAGTGCTTCTCAAACATTTTTCTCACAACTCAGTTTTGCCTATTGTGCTTCTTCACAAACAAAAACTGCCGTGGAAAATCAAATGATCTTTACGCCATACCCTCAAGCATCAAACCCTCTTGGAAAATTGCCAGTGACCTTCGTCTGGGTCAGGACGCCTTGGATAATCACCGACGAACAGTATCTTAGAGTTTGTTTCAACCATGCAAGCAACAACCCATCGCAAGGCTTTCCACATTCCGTTCACTTCCCTTTTTCATTCATTTCAATTGCAATTCACGGCTGAGCACGACCCAATTATAGCTATCCTGCGACCATGACTTTCCATGATTCTCAGCTCTACCCGAAGGCAATGAGATTCAGGAACTGCCTGCCACCATTAAATGTGAAATGTTCTCTGACAGGAAGCCATGACTAGTCCTGTAGTGTGAAGCGCACTTTAAAGGATGTCTCGGGGTATTCTGGTTTCCTACAACCCAAAAGACATGCATGTTAAAGTCATTAGTGACTCCAAAATGAACATGTTCAGGTGTTTGGAGGAGTGTGTCGTGTAATGGGCTGGTTTGTTCCTTTCACCCAGCACAGATGGAGTTCAGCCACAGCTTCTACTGATTTTGTGGTAAAAAAAACCCAGTTGTTGAGTGAATGCATATTCATTTTAACCAAATACGTAACATTAACTACATTTGATGGCTTTTCCGTGTGTCTAGGTCTCTTCCTTTATTGGAACAAAAATATGCCCATCCATTCTGATTTTTTAATAATAATAGAAAAAAGGGTAGTGGCACATAAAACTTTGGGGTATCTAGACACCTGGTAATCGTTTGCATACTGGAAGCAGATCTAAAACAGAAAGAAAAAAAAGTTCAAACCGGCTGCTTCAGATTCCTCTAAAGACTCTCGAGCGCCAGCACAAGTTTGCTGACGGTAAGCATTTGTTCCAGTTTTGCAGAAGGCAGCAAATATTTTTTCAGCTATGCTTTATTTCTTGAGCTCCGCAGGAATCATTCGAAAAAGAGACAGCAAGAGCGTGCCGGATAAAAAACCTCGTTCAGAGCACTGGGCAGGCACCTGCGGAAGCCGCAACAACATGGCTTGGCTTGTAGACACCGGGGATCCGCTCTGCCAAGAGCCAATCTTCCTTGAAGTCAAGGCCCAGGCTCCAAAACCCCATCAGTAAAACTGTCTGCTTGGATAAGAACTTGGATAATAAAGCAATGCTTTGAAATATAGCGCACATGGCATATCAATTACAGCACTGGCACTCCACAAAGACGAAAGGAAAGAAAAAAAAAACAACAAACCCTCACACATTCCACACTGACTGAACTTAAAAATGTAGCGTGAACGCATTTGCTCAGCATGTACAGTAGGTCACATCTGGACCGGCTTGTGCTGCAGTATATGTCATTTTACGAGAGGCGAGGTGGGGGAGTGCTGCAGTGAAAAGACATGGAAGACAACGAGAAGGCAAAAATTATGAGCTAGATGACAGTACTCATTTATCTTTCTTGTCAAATCAATTTCAAAGCACTAACTTCAAGCACGCACCATAAGAAAACTTAGTGAACTCTAGAGCTACCTGCATGTCACCATTCGTTTCACCTACATAGATCAAAACACATTTGCAGAATTGACAGAGAGAAAAACGAAAAGTGAATATATTGATCCAGCATTTGCAGTCTTTATTGAACAAAAGACATGACACTTTAGTTGCTGGGTGGCTGGAGGACTACTCATCAGTGTCCTTCATCACCAGGGGCAATTTTAGGAATAATTTTTTGAGCTCGATGTAGCAGAAAAACAAAACATATCCTGGAGTGTTTTATTATTTCTATGTGAATTTAATTCTGACTGTGCCTGTTGTGTTTAACTAAGAAATTCTGGACCACACGACCAAGTGAATGATTGGATTATGACAATTAATGTTTTTTTTTTTTTGACTTGCATACGAATTTATACATAAGAAGTTCCTCTTCAGAAACAGATGTGTGCCTAATTTGTTTAACTGTTTTAGGATCTTTAGATAACATTACAATATAGGCCGATGACACCCAGCTCTACCTTGTTAGTAAACCCACCTCTTCTTTTCCACCAACTCTGCTTATTTGACTGCATTGCTGAAATTAAATCCTGATTTTCTTCAAATTTTCTTAAATTAAACACTGACAAAACTGAGGTTCTCCTCATTGGTACAGAATCATCATTATCCAAAGCTGATAATCTTTGAGCAAGAAAAAAAACAAACCGAGTATACGCCATACCACCACCACTGCCATTTTTTATTTCCACAATTATTATTTTGAATCCACCTTTCCTCAAACGAATCAGCCCAAGTCAATCAAGACAACTCCTCCATGCTTACGGAATCTCCATCCATACACGGAAACAGAGGGACTTCTGTAAATTTATTCAGGGAAGTACATGGCAAAGTTAAATAGTTCTTATAATTTGACGCTACTTTTGTTTTAATTTCCCTTAAAATCTCCTGGAATACCCTCTCTTTCTCAAAGATGTAAACAAGATACGTATTGCCTCGTATGCATGTTCAACTTCTGTATTTCACTTGCTGTTGATAATCCCTTTGTTTCCACTTCACCTCTGATCAAGAGTCTGGGTGTCATCCTTGCTAGTACTCGATCGTTCCAATCTCACATTAATAACATCACCGGGTCTGCTTACTTCCACCTACGTAATATTAATCACATCCGCCCCCCCCTCACTCCCCATACCGCTGCCATTCTTGTTCACAGCCTTGTTACTTCTCATCTGGACTATTGCAATTCACTCCTCTTTGGTCTCTCGAATAAATCTCTCCATAAGTCAGCTAGTCCAGAATTCTGCTGCTCACATCATTACTCGAACCCCATCTATTAGTAGCTTCATTGGCTCCCGATTAAGTTTTGATTTTAAAATTCTGCTGTTAACATTTAAGGCCATTCATAACCTCACCCCTCCATATCCATCCGACCTTCTTCATGTTGCCATTCCCTCCCGTAACCTTAGATCCTCTTCCTCCATCCATCTGACCATCCACCAAGGGGCGCAGAGCATTCAGCCTTTCTGCTCCCAGGCTCTGGAACTCATTACCTACTGAGCTTACAAATATTGAATCATTTTCAGCATTCAAATGAAAACTTAAAAACGTATCTGTTTAAAATGGCTTTTTCTTTACGATTACAGTGGCTTTGTTTGGTTTTAATTTTTATATTTTCTTATGTTTTAAGTTTTGTTTATAATGTGCTTTTTTATTATTATTTATTGTTTGTTTGGTGTCCTTGAATGCTTAGAAAGGCACCATTTATAAATAAAATGTATTATTATTTATTATTATTATGTTAAATGATCATACCATTTATTTGTATGCTGATTGGCACAAGGGCGGCACGGTGGCGGCACGGTGGCGCAGTGGTAGCGCTGCTGCCTCGCAGTTAGGAGACCTGGGTTCGCTTCCTGGGTCCTCCCTGCGTGGAGTTTGCATGTTCTCCCCGTGTCTGCGTGGGTTTCCTCCGGGCGCTCCGGTTTCCTCCCGCAGTCCAAACACATGCTGGTTAGGTGGATTGGCGATTCTGAATTGGCCCTAGTGTGTGCTTGGTGTGTGGGTGTGTTTGTGTGTGTGTCCTGCGGTGGGTTGGCACCCTACCCAGGATTGGTTCCTGCCTTGTGCCCTGTGTTGGCTGGGATTGGCTCCAGCAGACCCCCGTGACCCTGTGTTCGGATTCACCGGGTTAGAAAATGGATGGATGGATGATTGGCACAAGCTAACAATGGCGCTTGAATCTTTTATGCAAATTAACCTTACATATTTGGGAGAATTGCTTTGTTGACTTCTCCAGTCTTGTCATGGCGAATTGACCAGTATCATCAACTAGGAGCCCCAAAAGCACATACATCCCAGTAAGGTCCAATAGCACTTCTAAAATAAAATTTTTATTTTTACAAAATGCTCTTCAATAACAATGAATCTCTGTGGCACACAAGCGGCAAAGGAATTGCTCAAAAAAATCTAAGGCAGACAAAGTTCAATTACGGTAACCCAGAAACGTAGTCTAAAAACAGAGCAATAAGGTTCAACAGTCCGGAAAGCCAATAAATTAAAGAAACACCAGTAAACTCACCAACTCCCTAGCACATTCAAAATGAGCCGTCAGGAACTGTGGGAGACCCTTCGAAATTTATAGGGAGGGGGGCAGTTCATTGCGGTGATTGGCAGGTGGCCCCACCTTTTGGGAAACGGCCCAGAACACACACGGAACATAACACAGACTGCTTGCATATATAAACAAAATCAAAGAATAATGCGCATAAGTAACATTAATATAACCAACATGAATCAAAAATGAACTGGGAACCCTGGCTGAGACATGACAACCAATCAGCATGGCAGGCTCCATCAGCCTTGTTGTAACAAAGGTGGGCTTATCTGTATCGGTGACCTTGGCTATTCTTTTTTAAGATACTAATTTCCCTGACACCAGTCAAAATTAATCATCAAGGGACTTCCACCCATGTAATCAAGTTAGCAAAAAAAACACTTTAAGCCGACCTCACAATGCAAGACCTTTCCAACAATTTTCAGTTGTTCCCCATCACCTAAAAAAATATTAGGTAGTCACAAAAAGTCGTAGACCATTGCAGCACTCGCCCAGGTGGGGCAGTACGAAAACCTTTGTAATTCCTGTCATAGTGGTTTGATTTTATCATAGCAAGTCACTAGTTGTGTGGGTTTGCTGTTGTGTCCGAAAGATTTAAAATCCAAAGAGTGCTCAGCTAAAAGTGAAATGCATGCAGTGATTAAGGCTAGAAGCAGCAAGGCAAAAAGGAAAGCGGTCTGTGCAAACAGAGGTGTGGCTCATTGAATGTTAAAGCCATTACAGATGTCTATTCAATGTTTACCATTTCTCATTCCATGCCAATGTGGAGAAAGAAAATCATAAATACGAAGAGATCACAGTTTATTCTGTTGGACTCCACGCTGACTGGCTGCCAATGTGATGAACTGTTGGGAGGGAATCGTGTAATCGGCCACTCCCTGTGATTGGTAGTTGCACCCCAAGGCACTGAGATTCAGCAACTTCAGTTGTTAAATCAGACATACCCTCTAAGTGGAGGTCACGTCTAGGTCTACTTCAACGACATTTCATTTAAATGTATTGTAATGGGGGCCTTAAAGATTAAGTCAGAAAGTGTAACTGGTGTCGTATTGATATGCAAGGCAGGCAGTTTAAAGGCTTGGATGATGGTAATTCGCTGCCGATCCAGGGATTGGCACTGTGTGATAATGGTCTCTCTTTTCCTCCCTCTGCAGAAAGGAAGATCGATGGTTCTCCACCTCCAGCGTCACTTCTGGGAGCCACCCAACTGGGCCAGCCTCTTCCTGTCAAAACACCTCTCAAACTCTTGGGCAGTCACCATGACAGAACGCCAGTCTAAAGAAGACTCAACTGAACTTTTTTTTGCTCTTGTTCCTTTTCCAATTATACAGGGTGTGGCCCCAAAAATGGAAGGCCTGGAGGAGACAACATTTCCAGGACATTTCCTCCCCCAGACCAGTATATGGCATTCCCCTTGGTTTCCAACAGGGCCAAGGGTCATAAGCATAAGCATGAAAGCTCAACCCTGCTGCAGCCCATGGTCGCCATGAACGCTTGCAGGGCCTTATTTGGCAACACTTCAGCCTAATCCTGGAAGTGCTGCCGGAAGAAGCTCGTTGGGCACCTGGACTCCTTCTGGGTGCCCTATAAAAAGGGGCCAGTCACCACCACTCAACGGCCTGAGTTGGGAGGAGGAGCAGTGGAGGTGGAAGGACTGGTGGCAAAAGGACTGTGGAATGGGCTGTTGCTGGACGGTGTTGTGAATAAGTAAACAGTGTGCCATGTGGCAAAGTTGTGTCCTGCCTGGTGTCAGGGATTGGGTGGCTGTACGTGCCCTGGGCTTCACAAGGGTTTTCTGAAAGGCACCCCAACACATTGACGCTGTCTTCTCTTGTGTTACAATGGCCAGTAACATACACAGTAACTAGAGTCTGACACATCAAGTCAATGGCCTTCACACAGTTGTAAGTTTATTAAGCTACTCAACCAAGTCTGCTCATTGTTGCACAAATCTGGTAGAAGTAAATGTTGCCCCAATCAAACAATTTACAAGGAATTCACAAAGAGAGCTGCTGATGCTCACAAGGCTGTAAAACGTGGGCACTGATTCTGAAAGACTCAATCAATCAATGGGAAGAAACCAGAGTACACAGTGAAAATCCATACTAAGCCAGAGAAAGCAAATATAAAAACCTCACACGGAGTAAAGTCCAACCTGGAATCATTGAACAGGCCAAGATCATCAGGGTGACAACAATACCGCTTGACGCCTGCACCATCCCAACAACAGTGTAAACATTTGTCTCAGCAGCTTACACCAGCACTTACGCCTTTTCCATACTGTGATCCCCTTAAAACATGCTTGAACATTTTGTGGTTGACTTTGGGGTGACATTTCTTACCCAGATACCAGAGTACTACATGCAGTTTTTGTCTCCAGGTAATACAAATAGACATAGAAGCGCTTGAGAGATCCAAAGAAGAGTGACTAGGCCGATTCCAGGACTGTAAGGGATGATCGAAGGAGTTGAACCTTTTCATTTTAAGCAAATAAAGATTAAGAGGCGACATGTTTGAAGTGTTTAAAATAATGAAAGGAATTAGTTCATTGGATTGAGATGGCTAGTTTAAAATGACTTCAAAGAAGAACACATTGGCACAGTAGTCAACTTATTAGGGTGCAAATGTTAGGAGGTTTTCCTTCACCCTGAGAGAATTATAGACACAGAATAAATGACCAAGTAGTGTGGTAAGACAGCAGGGCCATCTTAATGCATCGGCACACTGGGCAGTTGCCCGGGGGCTCCACACGCATAGGGGCCCATGCTAATCTACACTATATTGGCAAAATTATTGTGACCCCACCTCCAAATCATTGAATTCAGGTGTTCCAATCACTTCCATGGCCACAGGTCTATCAAGTTAAGCACCTAGGCATGCAGACGGCTTCTACAAACATTTGTGAGACAATCGGTCACTCTCAGGAGTTCAGTGAATTCAAGAGTGGTACCGTGATAGGATGCCACAATAAGTCCATTCATGAAATTTCCTTGCTACTAAATATTCCACGGTCAGCTGTTAGTGGTATTATAACAAAGTGGAAGCAACTGGGAATAACAGCAACTCAGCCACCAAGTGGTAGGCCACGTAAAATCACAAAGAGGGGACAGTGCATGCTGAGGTGTGCAGAAGTCGCCAACCTTCTGCAGAGTCAATAGCTACAGACCTCCAAAAGCTCAAGAACAGTGCGTAGAGAAAGAGCTTCATGGATTGGGTTTCCATGGCCGAGCAGCTGCATCGAAGCCTTACATCACCAAGTGCAATGCAAAAAGTCGGATGCAGTGGTGTAAAGCCCACCCCCGCCAGGACTCTAGAGTAGTGGAGAAGTGTCCTCTGGAGTGACAAATCACACAATCCAATGGTCGAGGAGAACTGTACTTGCCTGACTGCACTGTGCCAAGTGTAAAGCTTGGTAGACTGCAGATTATAGTGTGCAGTTGTTTCTCAGGGGTTGGGCTTGGCCCCTTAGTTCCTGTGAAAGGAACTCTTACAGTTTCAGCAAAGTCATTTTGGACAATTTCATGCTCCCAACTTTGTAGGAACAGTTTGGGGATTGCAACATGACTGCACACGCACCACTGCACAAAGCAAGGTCTATAAAGAAATGGATGGGCGAGTTTGATGAGGAGGAACTTGACTAGCCTGCACAGATCCCTGACCTCAACCTGACAGAACACCTTTGGGATGAATTTGAGCGGAGACTATGAGTGAGCCAGGCCTTCTCATCCAACACCAGAGACCTCACAAATGCTCTCCTGGAAGAATGGTCAAAAATTCCCATAAACACACTCCTACACCTTATGGAAAGTCTTCTCAGAAGAGATGAAGGTGTTATAGCTGCAAAGGGTCGGCCAACTCCATATTAAAGCCTGTGTATTAAGAATGGGATGTCATTAAAGTTCACGTGTGTGTAAAGGCAGACGTCCCAATACTTTTCACAATATAGTGTATGTATGTTGTGACTTGCTGAGTGGTTGTGTACGTAGGGCCCCACTGCACTGATTTCCCCGTGGGCCTATAATGCTCTTAAGGCAGCCCTGGTAGACAGCAGGGCTTTAAAAACCTTCAAATCTCAACTTGATGTTTATTTTTTGAAGGAATTATGTGGAAAAGAATAATGAGCTTTGTTGGGCTGAATGGCCTGTTCTTGTCAAACGTTTTTCAAATGTTCTAATGTTCAGTCATGTACGTTCTAAATGATCAAATAAAGGGAGAGATTTTCCATTTTGAGATTTTTGTTGAACATGATCTATAGTTGATTGTTGATCTATAGCATGGGTACATACTCATCCAAAAGCTTTACTGCGACCCCACCATGGGATTAGCCTTTGAGACATTATGGTTCTGTTCTATTTGTATAGTCATCATTCAATATCTCCATGGCTCCAATGCCGGCACACTATCCATGCATTTCGGATCACACGTCAATGGTTTCAAGATCAAGCCCCACCAAGAAGTAAATTCCTTAAAAAGGGATATGATGACATAAGTAACTAAAACGTGTTGACTAACGTATAGGAAAAAAAGTGAAATTAAACAAAGGGGTTAAGAGATGAGGAAAACACAGCAGACAAGGAATACCCTACACCACCCTACCACATCCCACCAGCATCCAGGCAAAAGGCTCCAAACACCGAGTGATATCCGAGTGCTCTCCTTCATGTCAGCTGAAAAACTAAGAGAGAGTGAGGGTGAAATGTGTCTTGTTAAAAATCTGAGGACATTGAAAAATGTAAAGATATTAAGTGCCAGGGCAGAACACCCTGTGTTTATCCAAAATTCAGAATAAAAGAAAAAAAAAACTTGACGTCCCGTGGTTGGCCCTTTTGTGTGAATTCTGTTATTGGGGCCAGAAGGGGAAGTCTGACACACTAGGGGAGCTGGGCTTGTCTGCATTCCTTGGCGCAAGTGGTGCCAGTACTAGGACATCAGCCAGCGATGAGTCAGCACACGCTACTTGGGGATTAGTTAATCACCTAGTGATATGGGGACCATAGAGTAGAGCTCTTTAGCACCCTTTAAAAATGTCCTCAGTGCACAGATCACTTTCAGGCCCAAAATAAATAGTAATAAAAAAAAAAAAAAGCCACCACCACTTCAGTTAACAGATTACGACACATTCCTCTCACTGGATTTCCAAGAGGAATTTCACCCGGCCTTGCCAAGCAAATCCAGTGTGAGGGACCCAAATCCCCCTTTCCTCATGTCTTTGAACTCCTTTTGCCTTCAAGTTAAATGATTAAAAAGATACACATCTTTCGGGCAGATACGCTCCCTGCTGGGCTTTATGTGTGTCTAACATGTTTTTCTCTCTTTTTCGCTATCAAGTCTGCATGAGCTAACATCTACTTAATTATTCCAGTTCTCATCAAAGCAGTAAATAATTGATGCTATGAATTTTTTTTTTAATTCTTACGTAGGCTTAGGAAACATCAATTTAGGGGACAAAAATTATGAGGTGTTAGGTAATGAGGTGTTCAGGGAAAAAACCAAGAACAATAGACAAAGTCACGGCAAGTACCAGGCACGGTGGCACCCCGACAGCACAGCGTCTTTTTCGTTTCTCGTCAACCCGCTTTCGCTTTGAAGGCAGTATGTGAGCAAGGTCAATGACAAGAAGACCCTCCAGGGATGCAGTAAGAATCAGAATGAGGAAAGACAAAAAAAAACAAATCATGGTTACGCTTCTCATCGTCATGGGCCATTAGGGGGCCACTCCCACTTCCAGACCACTCCTGAATGGGTTTATCAGGCACTGTCAGTGTAGACAAAGTGGTCACAAGACCGTGTCAGGGATAATAGAAAAAGGTAAGTTAGTCGTGGCCCACAAGACAGCGGAAGCCAAAGCAGCTCGACGGGTAAATTATTTTAAGTTACCCTCAGGTTTTAAGTCAATTCTTTGAGCTCAAGACCCCAAAATGAAAGGTTATTTGAGAATGCTTTGTCAAGACCAAATATGTTTTTCTACAGATATTCCAGTTTATTCTGACATACCAGAGATGTGCATTTAAGTTTTATTACTTAAAGAAAATAAATAAATAAAATATTAAATAAATACATAAATTCTAAAAGTCAAAGTGACCCAACATGGTAAAATTATGTCAGTATGCCCTGCGACCCCCTAAGACCTCTGTCTATACTAGATCCTGCTTTGAATTTGCTGCTGTTGGCATAACCCATTGATTCCCCGGTACTCTAGGAAAAGGAAGTCTCAGGAAAAAGATGAGATTGTTTTAAAGGTGCCTAGAATAATTCTATAAATCCTGCTATTGAATAATTCCTACTTTAAAATCCACCAAGTCTGTAAATAACCTTGTGACCCTTCACGGACCGTGTTACTATGTTCTCCCAGTCTTGCAGATTCACAGTACACAATATCCCCAAGATCAGATCACATCTGATGGGAGTATGCAGCACAACTCCTGGTGCAGGCTTTGGTCTTGCCACATCTGGAATATTCCAAATCCCTGCTGACTGGAGTACCAGCACATGTCACCAAGCCACTGAAGATCATTCAAAATGCAGTGGCACGTCTGGTGTTCAATCAGCTGAGGTGGGCACATTTCACTTCTCTTTTCAGATCGCTACATTAGTAGAAGCACATATTAAAGTTCAAGCCCTTGATGCCTGCCTAAGTTGTAATTAATGGGTCAGCACATATATATATATATATATCTATATTATATATCTATCTATATCTATATATCTATATATCTATATATCTATCTATCTATATATATGATGTTTACTCAGTTATGTTGACCTTATTTACAAGTCGCTATGGATAAAAGCGTCTGTTAAATGAATACACGTTAATGTAAATGCAAGTGGTCATTCTAGTCTGTGTGATATAGGAGGCATAATAGATTTTAAGTGCCAAGGTGAGATGGTATACCCAGCAGATCAATTATGAATGCATTTTGTTACATGTTTAGATACTGTACTTGATTCAGAGTTCACATATTGGTGCAACATTTGCGGTGTGATTTCAGGGCCCTTGAAGTGCGTCACACTCTTGACAGAGGACCCGGATGAACAAATCCTTTAAAGGAGAACACTTTTGTCTAACCCTCCCTTGATCTGGCATAGGGGTTAAGACATTGGACTTTGAACCCATTAACTAGGGCTTAAATCCTGCAGTTTATATTGTGTGACCATGAGCAAGTCACTTCACCTGTATGTGCTCCAGTTACAAAAACAAAAGAAACTGAACCAATTGCATCACAAATGTCATGTTAAGTTGAATAAAAGTGTTAGCTAAATATCAAGTAATAATAATACTAAGTAATGATCTCCTTCAACCAACCACCTAACCTATGCAAACTTCTCTTCCACAGCTCATTTCACAGGGAAGAGAGAAATTCCTCACTTACAGATCTGTCACCAACAATACAATGGGCCCCTTGTGTTTCTTGTAGGAGGTGTCCAGCCATTGACACAGATGAAACAGGAAGACGACGACTAGCAGAACGTTTCAGGGAGCAGTTAAAACCAAAGATCCTGTTGTAGATCACATCACGTACCTTGATCATAATGTTCTTTAACAAGCCTTTAAAGACACTTTTCAAAGAATATCAGAAGAGGCTAAGCCTATCATAAGCTTGGGATCACACGGATCTCTTGGTCTTAATGACCAACTAACCCACCCGTGTGACAGATAGGGGGGCGCTGTCATCCCCTTGAACCCTCAGACTAGATGCCAGACACCAGATAAAAGTCCAAATTATGAATTTATTTGAACAATAACATGCGCAAAGCACCCTCCTCTCCACAATACTCATTAATCACCACAATACACAATAATCAATACAATCCTCCACTCCCAGACGAGTTGCCACCCTGCCACCCAGCTCAGCTCCACTATGGGATTTCCCACAGTCCTTTATATAGTCTGTGACCGGAGAGTGTTTTCTCTCTCTGTCCATGTGACTGGTAACACTTCCGGGTCAGATAAAAACTCCTCTTCTTCAACCCGGAAGCACATCATTTCCTCTGTCCATGTGACTAGGACGCACTTCCGGGATGTTCCTCCCTGCAGCACCCTCTAACGGCCCCCGTGGTATCCAGCAGGGCTGTGGATAAAAACTCCATTGTCCATAATTCCCTGCTGGCAACCGAGGCACCTCCATGCTGCAGGGAGGGCTCCAACTGGCGGCCTGGGGGTATTGGCCAGGATGAATGGCCGGCAATAGTCCACACCCGTTAATCTCTACCTTCATATTTTCTAATGGTGGCTTTTTCTCACTTCCTCGGCTTTGTTCCCTCATTCCCCTCTTATAAAGGTTGCCTGCTTTTCATCTTTCAGTGGCACACCTAATGAAGGCTATACAGACAAAACATTGCGCTTTCAACTTTCTCAGCAATGTGTAACCTTTAACATTTGTTTCCTTTGCTGGAGAAATTCTAATTTAAAAAACAAAAACTTTCAAAACCATGTCATTAAGTTATGAGTCACTGAATAACTCACAGTAGACTACAGCAAATTCTAATACCTTCTTTTTAATTCTAGTGAAAATAAATTGTGTGTTTATACAGAATACACACCTCATGAAGCGGCAAAGCCTTTAAAGAGAATGGCCAGGCTAGGATTCACAGCGAGATCCTCAATGCCAGCAGTCAGCAGTGACCGCCACTGTGCCACCAGGCTTTCAATTTAGTAATATTTAGGGGTTGAAAAAAAAAAGTCCACCTCGGAAATTATAAAGGAAGAAACGGGAGTCTCTCTAACTCACAAAATACAAAAAATGTATTCATTAAATCAGAAAAAAACGCAAGTGAGGCTGCAAAGAGGCAGCTTTATCTCTCATGCAGATTTAAAACCAAATTAAAAGCCAGAGTCTGTTTTATTACTGCAATTAAGAGCTTACAGGAGCCTGACACCAGAACCTGTTTTATGAGCTTTTTGCTTAAGTTTTCAAATTCTAAAAAATCTGCTTAAAACTGTCAGCTCATTACACTTTAGTGTTTTTTTTTTTTGTTTTTTTTTGGGGTGGTCTGCAGTTTAATAAGCAATTTTGCAAAATTGCATCACTATGAAAGGGGAAAAAAAGCAAACTTCTAAAAAAAAAATATAATAACTTCTGCCACACAATCTGTCTTTTCTCCTTATTGTTCTGGTTAATTAAACTCTAGTTTGAAAATAACTTCAACGTAGGCAGTAAGTACAGTATTATTGCCTAGGGATACAACTTAATTAACCAACATAACGCTAATCAAATTAAATTATGGGAACCCACCACACTCCCATAACAACAGTCAAATATCATACAAAACAAAGAGGTTCAATTAAATTAGTGGTCAATTCAGGTATGGCCAGTTATCTTCGGAAGATATGTAGGTGCCCCCCTAACGGTGGAAGTTAAAAACTACAAGGCTTCTTCCAATTCTCATCCACAATCCCAGAGATAGGCAAACCCTTAGGCAGTGGCAGTTTCTTGTATGTAAGTGATCGCCTAAAGCATTCAAAAATATAGGAAATAAACACACACCTCAGAGATCTAAAAGTGAATTAAAGTGTAATGAGTGGTGATTGGAGGAAGCCCACCATCAGCATTTTGTTTACCCAATTAAAACTGCACCTGATGAAGAAGCTGAATGGATCTGCAATGGTATCCAGAAATCAAAGACCTCCAGCTGCCGGCCAGCCAGTTTCAGTCATCCAATCGTTTTCCTACCCCAAATTCCTAGTCAGTGCTGGCGGCAGCAGCTTCTGCTAGTTGGTAGGATTTGATTCAGCTAAAAAGTCTGCCCACCAAGGAGAGAGAGAGATGCCAGGCTTCGTCACATTTTTCAAATAAAGCTCACAAAGCTGAACAGTAGGATAAGCCATCAGACGGATGTCTCTGCGAACTAGGCTTCATGGGTGATACACTCATGCATTTAGGGACTGCCTCTAAACACTACAAGTGGAGCACTTCCACGTAAAGTCAACTGAGATCTCTCTCACTCTGCAACCTCCAGCTGTCAACAGTGCAAATCCCGCTGACTACGCCAAATGTTTTACTACAGAATTAGACCACAGTAGCCTGCCAAGCAGTCAGGGCTAGATGTTGGAGACTTGCTATCATATGTGTATATCAGTGATGTTGAAACTCCAAAGAGGAAAACGTGATCCTCATTATAATACGTATATATCAAACAACTAATTTTCGAAAGAGGGAAAGCTCAATTAAAAAAAAATCGCGAGCCTCAGGTGGACTCCTGTGGAACCGGGGAACGGTGTGGCAGTTGGATTTACTCTGTGTGAGCAAAGTGCGGTGGAACCAAATGGATTTTGTGTGTGGAGACCAGGGGGATGAAGCAGCTGGGAACTGAGGAGGGTATTCATTATTATTTTACAGTAATGTTTTTGTACCAGTTCTGAGGTGCAAATGCTGGTATCAGTACCAAAGTCAGAATTTTAGTATTGTTAGTTATTATTTGTTATTGTTTTAGTAATGTTTCAAAACTAAAGGAAACTGGTGATCAAGTCCCGGATCAAGTCCAATGACATGCAGTTTAGGTGGGCTGGCTCAATTGGCCCCCTGATATGTGTGCCTCAGTATATGTACACCCTGGGATGCATTGGCACCCTATTCAGGGCATGCCTTGTGCCCAATGCTTGCTGGGATAAGCTCCAGTTTACCTGCAGCCCTGCTCAGGATACGTAGGTTTTGAGAATGGATAGATGGAATGAAATAGGGAGAGATCCAAAATTTAGTTGAACTTAGGTTCAATTAAAATCAGATACTTTAAAAGTTCTACTTAAGTAGTTTGCTTATGGGCAACCGGAGTCACTTTTTCTAAATGTTTTATTTAACTATCACTCATACAACACTGTACTGATCTGAGGCAACCTGGTTGACCTTGCCAGAGAACTTTGAAATTACGAGAGAAAGAGAGAGAGGTGAAGAGCAGGCGCTGATACATTGTATTGTCGCACCCACTACATGACAAAACCAACCCAGGATCCAAGATTAGGACCTGAGTGCAGCCATACAATGGGTGACACCTCAGCACCACACTAATGCAGATGGAATGAAACCACTGTGAGCTTTTTAATGGTGGTTGGAGTCCCAATTCTGCCAGAAACCCCCAGATTTTTCCCTGCAAGGCCTACATGCAGGGCTGGATTCAGATTAACGTCATACCCCGGACAGAGCAATTGCAGGTTAAGAGTAATTGCTCAAGGACCCTCCGAAATAGAGTCACTTTTGGCATTGACCGCATTCGAACCGGCAACCTTCCAACTGCCAGTGCAGATCCCTAGCCTCAGAGCCACCACTCCGCCCAGATAACTTTGAAATGCCTCTCCTAAAAAGATGAAATTGTTTCTGCTATTTTCTTTTTGTACATTACTGTATGTTTTCATCTATAATCATGCATTCTTCATGCTGCTACTATTCTGTACAGATGCAAGTGGAAATTCTGCTTTACTTGAGCTTCTTCCAGATGTTCCAGCAAGTTTCTTAAATTACCAATGCTTGCGTCACACAAAAAGAACAAAAGCTTTGATATGCAAGTCACTGTAGACTGAATCACTGATTAAACGAATGTGGCTAAATAGAATATAAAGTTGTGGTGTGTGTTCATTTAAAGCCATGTTAACAGACTAACAAGCTCGAGATGCAGACGTATATGCCATTAAAAAAAAAAATAAAAAACACCAGCCAGCTCTGCAGCTTCATTGGTTAGACCTCAAATAATGCTCAGAGGGCTAGGCAGTGCCAGTCAGCCTGGGTCACACTACATCTTGCTGCCCCGTATCCTACCAGGCCCACACAGTCCGATATAAATAAAAATCAGAACCGTTTCATTAATAATGAACAAGTGCAGGACATCTGGACACCCCGTCACTATAGCAACTTGGCTCTCGAGAAGCCACTCGTGCGCAGGTATTGAATAACTTTCCAGGGTAAGTGATAGCACTTCAGAATAAATTGCGACGGCGAGCCTAGTGAAGTTAATGCAAATTGGAGGCTGTGCTAAAGCGGCACTGTATGGAAAAAGAAATGCAGCCCGACGGCAGCTCACATTAAATAAATAAATACAAGTCTGCTCTTTTTAGCCACGGAGGGTAGTGTGATGGTGGAGTGGTCACCACTGCTGCCTCACAGCCTTGAGACTCTTGTGTGTGAAGGATAGCAATACTTGGATGTGCTTTTCTTGTCGTACTCTGGTTTATCCCCACATCTCAAAGTCAAGTGGGTTCATTTAATTGGGGACACCTAGTTGAGGACAAGAGTGACCCGAGAGGAGGAGTTGTCCCATTCAGGATTGGCTCCTGACTTGTCTTGTTGCTTAAATAGGTTCTAGCTCCTCCTAACGGGAACAAATGGGCCCAGAAAATAAATGCGTCTAGAAAAAAATCAATCAAACAATGAATGTGTCATATAACAGTCTCACTGCATCGCCTGTATAAACTTATTTTGTAGCATCTGTATTTCAATTCTTTTGAAAATGTGGACACTGGGAAGCACCATTCACCTCCTTTATTAGAATAATTTGGACAAGAATGGCCCAACAAAACTCCCTGATAATATCAAGGCAAGCTTTGATAGGATCTTAGAAGAGTTCATCTTCTTTAGGCCTCAAACATTTAGTTGGCTTTTTATTGTTGAAGTGTGTGTTCTCAAAAGATCTCTCCGAGGCCTTCCCAAATAAAGGTTATAGACACCTAGGAGTCTGGGAAGGGATTTACAAAAATCTCCAAACAATTGGAAATCAACCATTCAGATGTTTGAAAGATCATCTACAAGTGGAGAAAATTTCAGACAAATGCCAACTTGTACAGGCCAGACCAGGCCAATCTAGCAAAGTGAGTCTGAAAGCAGAGCACAAGATGCTGAAAGAATTCTCTAAAGAATAAAAAAAACAGAAATTCACCACAAGACCTACAGGTAGTTCTTGCCACTGTTGATGTCAAAGTTCATGAGTCTACCATTATTAGATTGACAAGGAAGGTGTGCCAGGAGGAAACCTTTGCTGCCCAGGAAAAACATCAGGGCAAGACTAAAGTTTGCCTATCATCACCCAAGCAAACAGCAGGACATCTGGGACAACGTGCTCTGGGCAAACGAGGCAAAGGCAGAATTATTTAACTAAATTACCAGAAGACACGTTTGGCAAAAGCTAAATAGTACTTGACCTGAAAAACCTCATACTGTACCATCAGTCAAGCATTGTGGAGGATATATTAGGACTTGGGGCTGCTTTGCTGCAGGGCCTGGGGAGCTCAGCAACATAACATCCACTATGAATTCTTTATTGTACCAGAGGATATTTGACGACATTGCAAGAGCATCTGTCAGAAGATTGAAACTCTGCTAAAAGTGGACCTTGCAACATGACAATGAACCTACACATACATACCAGTAAATCCACAAAAGAATGAAATGGAGAGTTCTGGAATGACCAAGTGAAAGCTTGGATCTGAATCCCATCGAGAGTAATGGAGTATTTGAAACGGGTTGTGTACACAAGACACCTCTCAAAGATCCCACTGCTGAAAGAATTCTATGTGGAGGAGCTCTCCGAGTCGAAGTCAGAGACTGGTAGACCATTACAGGAAACTCCTACTTGAAGTTGTTTTGGCCAAAGTGAGCAATACCAGATATTATAGCCAAGGAGATACTTCATTTTTTCCACATATGGGGATAGCATGTTGTTCATTTTTGGTTGAATGAATTATTTTAATGTCAAATTTTCAATGACATCACCTTTTCCTAAAGACACAGCTTAAATGAAGATCACACCTTGATATGTCCACACATGTTAACATTTTAAGGATTTGTTTCACATGACTATATGCTTCGCATGGTAGGAACCAAAACAAAAGCACAGGAGACTTTAGCAGGTCCCAGACCAAGTCGTTAAGAACACAAAAGAAGAGCAGTTGGCTGACCAAGGGTCTATCATGCCGGCCAGTCCTCATTTTCATCTCTTTAGATCAGCTCACCCCCCAACTAATGGTCCATATTGGGCAACTTACTGTGTGGGCAATGCCAACTGCAGAGATTCCATAAAGCCCATGAAACATTATGTGACATTAAGTAATCTGAGCGAATCTGAGGTAGTGGGCAGTTTGATCCCGTGAAGCCGATCGCCTAATGTCACATACCCAGTGACTCACAATGATAAGATCAGATAGGTGTGATTTGGTCTTTAGTCAGAAGGGTGGGCTTTGTGTGCATCAGAGCGGACGTCCAATGCATGTTCATCCTGAAGTGCAAATTACAGAAAGCAGCAGCAAATGTTTTGTACCTCACAAACAGAAGAGAAGCTCATCTCACTGATGCCTTTTGCCTTACACACCATAACAGAAAGAAAATAGGAATTAAAGCGCTGAACTTAGCACAGCTGTTAACTCTTCATACAGCATCAACTCCATCAGGCTCAATACAACTGGCAGTCAGAAAAAGGGGTGAGCACGACTGTGATGAATGATCGGCTTTCAGTTGGGAAATGTGACATGGGCTGTGATTTTCAGGCGTCTAATTTGACGTGCTGCAATGAAGAAATCAGCGGCTGCAATTAGCAAATCTGATATACCCAATGACAAAAAGTCGCATAATGTGACATCGGCTTTAACCGATGCTGTCAGCCACCCTACAATGAAGAACAGTCCTACTGTCTGGCTAAGGGCCTTGACCAGGGCTGCAGATGCCACTTTTACTTTGTGCACAATGGACCCGGTTAACTCAAGGCACAAAAGGCGTCACTTTATTGCACTCTACAATTTAATTTAAATACACATCGTTAATGGCAGTAATCAAGCCGCACAAGGCTGTGATTAAAAAAATTTATAATCCGTTCTAATGACTGTCCCATAGTTCTCTGGGCAAGCAAGCTCACTTCCGGGAAGCAGAAGCTGATCAGTTATCCCTAGCATGAAATGAGACTAGTCAAGTGCAGAGAAAAAAAATGCCCACCCCGTGAGGCTACCAAAAGTGCAGGGCTGGCCTTTTCTAATGGAGCATGCGGTAAAGAGAACTGTCAGGCCAGAACAAATCCCCGGGGCATGTGTGGCCGCCTGTTATGGTGTGCGCAAGGCCTGCTCATTGTGACCACTGAACAGTCTCTTTCACAGCAAGTGCCATCATGAAATAAATGTGCTAAACTTATCAAGCACAATACCCGCTGGCCAGAAAGGGACAAGAAAGAATTGCACAGCCACAGAGATAGCAAGAAGGGTAATTAAAGCAACACATGGCAGCAGATGAGATAGATGACAATGGTGGACAAGAAAGAGTACGACACATGGGCTTAGTTGGTGGAGGATGTGGACTGCATGCCCCTTCAGCAAAGGCCAAAATTCCATCGCTGCCTCACCTGTCAGTCCAGATCTATAGCAGTCACTCCACATGTTGTGTTTGCGTTCTCTATGAAAGATGGCAGACATAATAAAGACATTAAAAACACAGAGTTTTGTAAAAACTGCAGAGAAAAACGTGGCAAGGCCATGCAGAAAGGAACAATGAGAACAAAAGCATCCGCCCGCCTCAAGGACAGTTAAGCTGAATAGGATGGTCGGCAGCCCTAGATGGCACATAATCCTTCACAAGTTACACTCATAAAAGTAACTTGGCAACAAGCAACCAGAACTCGTACCGCAACCTTTGTGGCAAACACACCCCAGAGCCATTCTTCACACGAGCTGAGACTCTAAAGGGGAAAGACAACCTAAAAGACTGCAAACGAGTGCAAATGAACAGCTTGTGGTCGCAGCATGAGCCAGGTAAGGCTTTGACCCCACAACAGCAAACTTTCACATGTCTTCTAGGTTATGTAAGCTCCCGCGGCAAGCACCACATTTATTAACATGTCAGTAAAACTCATCATCCCTCACAGGCCGTAGGGCCGCACTGCAGTCAATGCCCCCTGGGATTGTATGAATAACGACTGCACTTATGTATTATGTGCATAAATTGGCAGGCAGCATTTGCTAGTGACAAAGGCATTAGACACGAATCCTCCAGGTTGAGAGGTTAGGGTCCCATTGTTGCCTCACTGAGCACTCCTGAGCAACTAACTGCCTTTGCCTGCCTAATCTGAAATCACATAAACAGGCCATGCAGAAAACTGTTTCAAGATGGTACTCGCCTCTCACGGCACTATATGAAATAATGATTGTCTAATTTATTCATTATTTACAGGACATAATCAATTTGGGACATTGGATGCTAAAGTATAAGGCTGAAGCTTGACTGCCAATTAGGGAGGCAGGACACTGAGCAAGAACCTGCCATTGCTCGAGTTATAAAAAAAGTACAGTAACTGGTGTAACCAGGGTAGATTTTAAGAGATGAGAAAATATTTCATCTGCCCAAAGAGCTGTCATCACGAAGCATTATCCACCGATGGTGCAATACCATTGAGTAGTGTCCATGTTCGTTTGACCTTGGCTTCAACAAGACTAACAGCTGGGCTCTGTATTTTGTATGATCAAATTACCCATAAGCCATTGCAAACGTGTTGTATTGTGTCAGCTTCAATCCATTGTAGTTACCATGTAACTTTCAAATTGTCTGTACTTTTTGATTTACCTCTGTATCTTGAAAAGAAAAAAAATTGTTTAAATGAATTAGCATATGTGAAGTTTGACTTTCTTTTCTCCAGCATGTTAATGCCATGGATTTGGCGGTTCTGACAAACACATAGCTTAGGAGCGCTTGTCCATTCAGAAGGTGTTATGGAAATGGCCGGGTGCTGCTGTATTACTGGCCAGGGAAATAGTTTGCTGCCATGGCGCAGAAGCCTTCATTTTTATAAACTTTCTAGGTATGCAAGGGTGGGCTATTCGCAGTATACCAACAGTAAAAAGTGCAGCAGTAAAACTTCACAGCTGTAATTACATCATCAAAAAGAAAATAGATCTGTCAAACAAAACAGAGATGGAGTCTGTCATCACATCAGCATGACTATTTTTCTGGTCATTTAATCGACCAGAAGGAGATGAAAACTGGGCAAAAGTGTTGGGTTGATTTGTGCACTAGACTCTGAAGGGCCGTCTTAACAGCATTATAGCCCCCTGGGGCCACTCTTTTATTACATCGTGGGCCCCTATATGCTCCTGTTGCCCCCAACCATTGCCCATTGTGCCCATATGTTAAGATGGCCCTATGAGGATTGCAAAGATTGTGCCACCATGTTTTGATAAACAGCACCAGGTTGTCAAACTACTGATCCAGTTTGTATTTACAGCATATACCTTTCTTTTTTCACACAAGGACTCCATAATTCTTTGAAATGGGGCATTACAGCCACTTTCCAGGTAGGAATTGTCTCCTGTTGACTTCATTTCCTTAAAGTGTAAGACACACACACAGCTGCTCCAGTGACTTTTTTCTAATTTTAGTCAAGAGACAGCTCTCCTTGTGCCGCACCGGTGGGCGAAGATCAAACAAGATCTTGTGGTCGAAGCACTCCTGGCACAAGATCTGCCTTCCTTCTTTCCAGTTATTGTGGAAACTGCTAACAGAGCAGATATTTCTTGCCTTGACTGGCAGAGGCCTCTCTGAATGGAAGTGCAAACACATAAAAAAGAAAATAATAAAAAGGTACAGTGCTTAGTCATGCGGAGAAATAAAATAGATATGTTGGGAACAAAACAAAAAGGGCTGCTTCCTGTTCGTATGGCCTTCAGATCCAATGGATGACACACAAGAGTGGATTACAGAAAAACAGTAGTAAAATATTGTTACTAAGGCTCAGTATGAGCAGTCTGAACTTCTTCTAAAGCTTTTTGCACTTCCATGCAGGGTCGCAATTTTGGACACGTCTCCTCTACTCTCATCTGTTGTACACGTCCTTACCAGATACCCCCTTTTTCCATTAGGTCCCCATTAACAAAGTCCACCCATTTTCTCTGTGGTTGTCCTCTTCTCCATCCTGCCACCTTCATGTTCATAATTCTTCTCCCTGCATTCAGTGTGTTTACATGCGCTTTCATAACCCAGTTAATCACAGAAAGCTGGTTTCTAAAATGCGATGCCAACCCTTATGTCAGTTACAGATCTCTGAGAAAGCAGGTTCTCCACAAGTAACCTGATTATTTAGACACAGGTCATCTCTAGGTGGATCATCAGTTCTGAGGAGACTACCAAATTGCTTTGAAGTGAGAAGGCAGCAGCACTTCTTGTTGCCCTTGTCCTCTATTACTAGGGATGCAACTAGTTTAAATACTTTGCTTTACCAGACTCCATTCACAGAAAGCTGGTTTCTAAAAACGCCAGGCGACCCTTATGTCAGTTACAGATCTCTGAGAAAGCAGGTTCTCCACAAGTAACCTGATTATTTAGACACAAGTCATCTCTAGGTGGATCATCAGTTCTGAGGAGACCACTAAATGGCTTTGAAGTGATAAGGCAGCAGCACTATCCAGCACTTCACGTTGCCCTTTTCCTCTTTTATTAGGGATGCAACTATGCAACTAGTTCAAATACTTTGCTTTACCAGACTCCATTCACAGAAACCTGGTTTCTAAAAACGCCAGGCGACCCTTATTTCAGTTACAGATCTCCAAGAAATCAGGTTAAGAGATGTAGATTTCTCCACAAATAACCCAATTATTTAGACACAGGTCATCTCCAGGTGGATAATCTGTTCTGAGGAGACCACTAAATGGCTTTGTAGTGATAAGGCAGCAGCACTATCCAGCACTTCACGTTGCCCTTGTCCTCTTTTATTAGGGATGCAACTATGCAACTAGTTCAAATACTTTGCTTTACCAGACTCCATTTATAGAAACCTGGTTTCTAAAACGCCAGGCTGACCCTTATTTCAGTTACAGATCTCTGAGAAATCAGGTTAAGAGACAGAAAATTCTCCTCGAGTAACCCGATTATTTGGCCATGTAAACCCTTAACTGAGTGACAGTTATGTACTGTATTATGCGCATGTCTGTTGTCCTCTGTTCATACTGAAGATACGGAAGATGAATTCCCAGAGGCAAATGCTCAAGTGATCACATTAGTTCTTCTCCTGGGTAACATAATTTGTCTCAATATTTCAGAAATTGATAAATCTATGGTGATGAGTGGAACGTACGGTGCTAAGCTCAGAGGCACAATCTCAAGAGCAGTAGAGTAACATGTAAAACGTAAGATGCATTACATTGTCCAATTACTTTTTAAATTAACAAGTAATTTAACGCAGTTCTTATTTTATTGAGGTTAAAAAGTACCTTTGTTATTATTATTTCAGCATCACTGGGTGTAAGGCAAGAAGCACACGTACCAGTATGCCAGTCTTTTGCAGGGCTCAGTCAAACAGCCAAGCAGAAAAGTGTATTACATGCAATCCAGTAACAGCCTATTATTAATACTTCAGTTTAGTTTTAATCCAGCTATTTGTTATAGACACGTTGAAGCAGTGTGATCAGGTCAAATCTTTGGCGGCTCAGGTCAAGGATATAAAAAAAGGATGAATGTTATCTACTTCATTCATTGTACATGAAGAACTAAACATATTTATAAAATACAACAAAAGTATCACAGGCTTCACGCTTGTTGTTTGATTCACGTGGCCGATGAGAACATTTAACTCTTATGACGTTGGATCGTTTTGTTAAAGGAGATTTCCAGAAGATTGCTAGAGCATGTAAACGTGGATTTTTTTAAAGAAACCAAGTTCTGCCTTAACCAGGTTACTCCCCTGATCCTGGTTTTGTGTGTGCATATAAACAAATTTGTCGTTCATCTCTCTCCGCATGACTGGTCTATACCACTTTAATCTTCTTTCATGTATTTTCTTTGAGATTTCCCCAACTTTGACTGTACCTGCTCTGCTCTCATATCACGCTGTTCCACACATCCATCTCAGCATTTCTGTAGCATTCACTTTCCTCACACACACCTTAACTGCGCAGGTTTCTGTTCCATGCAACACTGCTGGTCGGACCACAGTTTTAGAAGCGTTACTCTTCACTCTCTCTGATTCTCCATTCCATAACACTCCTGAATAGTTTTGAGCGGTCTGAACAGGATCCCCATATCCAGACCCCATGTATCCTTCACCTGAACTTCTTCACACGACAGACGAACCCAGGGATTTCAGAAGTTCATCTTTGTCTACCCTTTCAAGTAATCAGAAAAACTGGAAAGAGAAATTAGTTCAGAGTAACGCAGTGGACATTCGTACTGACAGCTCCCCGAAGTGGAAATGCAGGGTGGAAGTTAGAAAAAAAAAAAAGAAAATGGGAGTCAGATGTGGAATGTGCCGAAGCCGTCTGAAGCGATCAGCCAATTCATTTGCATTCACTTTAAGGGCCATAATGGAAATATTTCCTAATCAATCTCAAAATGCTATTTGCTCGCCAGAGTCGTGGACTGTTTTTAATATCTGCTCGGTATTCCTCTGACCTTTCCAGTTACAGTTATTTAAATTGGATTTGCATATTTATGCAAACACAATTTACTGCCTTCCCTAATGAAAATAAGGCGGGCAAGAGACACTAGCCAGTTGAAAAATGCTCTCAACATTACTTTTCAAATAAAAGAACGTAATAACAAAAATAAATAAGAAAGACACCTACCAATAAAATGAAGCACATGGCTTCACTTTGCAATATTTATGCAGGAGCCAATTTGAAGGCACTGACAGCAGCTTATTGCTTAACACTCTGGGAGGAAACGCAAGGGCACAGAATCCGCAAAGAGAGGAAAAATGAGTGAAGAAAGGGAATGAGGAGAGCGGGAGTGGCGTACAGATTTTAAACACTTGTGCTTAAACCATTCTTAACCTGTATAAAGAGAATTGTCAAAACTGTATATAGCATCTTTGAAGATTACACATTTTATACAGGTCATCTTTACGTTTAATAGCCTTTCAGAAATATTACCGTGAAGTGCATTGTGGGTCAAGCGCAGTACTGTATGTGTGTAGAGTATTTTGGGGCTATTTAGTCAACACAGGTACATTACAATATCCCATATAGCTTTGCTAATACTGTATATATAACATGGTGTTCGCATCATGTCCAAATCACGGAACGTATCACGGCCATTAAGGGACTCATGAGGGTAGCCTTAGAGATTTTATTAGAAAAGGAAGTAATAAAATCATTTAGCATAAAATTTTCTATACAGAAGACACAACTAGAAAAAAAAAATATCAGCGAAAAAAGTGCAGCAAACCCGTTTATTTCGCATAAATCTGCCTCTGTTTTGCATTAGTATACCTGAGAATGGCACAGTCTGTCCTAGAAGTGAAACAAATAAAAGAATAAAGAAAAGAAATGAGTTGAACTGATCCTATGATCTGTATGAAGGGGATTTCAAATATTTCAAATTTAAATAAGAAAAACTACTTTGTGTATGGTGCCTTTTCAGACACATTAAGGGCGCAAGGTGTTGGCTGCATTCATACATTCAGACCGCTGCACAGGGAGTCAGCAGGGCGATTATAACAGAACTTTGTTGTGCGAATCCAAGGTCTGGGGCCAAAAAGACAATAAAGATAGGAGGACCAAGTGAAGGTAATTCCACGCCAGGCCAGGGGGTGGCGGGGTGCACTAAATCTTCTCCTGTTATCTCTACAAACCAGTCGCGGGAAAACTTATCTGACTTAGCATTGAAAACGTCACTTCTGGTTCTGGTGTCAAAGATGACGTCATTTCTGGTTCCAGTGCCTCGACTGACATCAGAAGAAGGTCACTTCCGGTGACCGGCATCTTTACAAACCCTCATCAGTTCGCATCTGGGCTCCAAATAAGACATTTCTTGTAAAAAACTAACCCATTGCAGCCAGGGACAATATACAGGTGGCTGCCCCAAACCTTTTTTAAGTGTTGTCAAGTCTGATCTTTTCACAATTTATAAACCCATCAAAGTAGGCTCCCTCTAAGGGATACAAATTAAATAAAACAGAAAGCAAAGCCTCTAATATTAAATAGTAATGAAGCAGACCAGATCCTCCTGAAGTCAAGCAAGTTTTAGAAGAGGAAAAAAAGAGCTATTATAATACTGTTTTTCGTGTTAAGTGCTTTACAAAAGAAAAAATACTCTCTACAATGTGCATACACGGCAAGGAATTGGAAGCACACAGCGCCCAAGAGAAACTAAAATAAGTGCGGACCGTTTCTGAAACTCCACAAAGGCCAGACATTGATATCAAGTTAGGCAGTTAAGAATTTCAACAATGCAGCTCTGACCAGAAGGATTCATTCCCAGTGATGGAGGGAAAAGTTGTTTACAAAGATTAAAGTTCTTGTGTCACTTCACAATTTTTTTTTTTTTGTTAGAGGCCATTTAGCTAAATATGAACAGACTTCAATATGTCAGTCCTACACCTATGGAGCCCAGGAGGTAACAACCTTAAGAACAGAATCCACACATGTGTGCATACACAGACATAGCACTGAGAAGCCAGGATTGGTTTGCCTTGTAACCTCAGGCTCTCCTCCCCAAACCACATCTGGATAAGAACATAATTCCCAACCAGGGATGCCTCTAATCCACTGACCAGGGAAGAGCAATTGTCAAGCTAGATGCCAGATGTAGAGTCGCACAGACACAGGCTTTGCTATTGAGGCCAACCACCACCCCTCCCCCTTTAGAACACCCACAACAAAAATTGTCTGCCTTCGTTTTCCCAATAACATCAATTCAATGCCTAATTTAAATGTCAAATGAGAAGCCAATTCCCATATTATAGAAAAAAAACAACATAAAAAAGCAGCTTAAAATCTGTATGGAAGTGGAAACTATTCCAGGGCATGGAAAAACCAGTCTTCTCCGTGGTAAATTTCAGTCAAATTCCCTTGGAGGACATAAAAACGTTTACTAAAACTTTGGTTTCTATGGTCTTCTGCACCAAGGCTGTCAGTGTCAGGCAGAAAGGAAGCTGTTAAGCACAGAGCTTTGGGTTTGTAGCCACACTCTGTGTTTGTCTTCCCCACTTTCTCCACTTTATAGGGCTCATTCCAGAACCTCATGCCACCATACGACACAGGGATGCAAATGTGGCAGAGACACTTGACACCAGCGGGCAGCTTGCTACCTGAAAATTCCTCTCACTCGTTCAGTAGCAACACACGAGCAACCATCAGATAATGAAACTTCACCAGTACTGCCGGCTCTTATCATATATCTAAAAATATAGCTTATGAAACTTAAGGGTGGTACATCTTAAGCTAAAGTTCAGAAATGGAGAGACGGGAACACTATCCAACAGATCTTGGTGCTAAGATTGTCAGCAGAAGACAAGTTACCAAAACATCTACTATCACATAATGGAATTTCACCATCATGGTCGGCTCTTGTCACAGATCTAAGAAAATAGCTTATGAAGCTTAAGGTGGGCATATCTGAACATCCTAAACCTCAGAAATGGATACACTTGAGCACTATCCAACAGATCGTGGTGCCAAGATTGCCCAAGGTAGTCATATCTGAACATCCTAAACCTCAGAAATGGATACACTTGAGCACTATCCAACAGATCGTGGTGCCAAGATTGCCAGCAGAAGACTAGTTACCAAAACATCTACCACCACATAATGGAATTTAAAGCAGCACCATCAGCTCTTGTCACAGATCTAAGAACACAGCTTGTGAAGTTTAGTGTAGTCGTATCTGAACATCCTAAACCTCAGAAATGGATACATTAGAATATTAGAACACTCTAGACGAGAACAGGCCATTCAACCCAACAAAGCTCGCCGGTCCTATTCACTTATTTCTTCCAAGAAAACATCAAGTCGAGTTTTGAAAGTCCCCAACGTCTTACTGTCTACCACACTACTTGGTAGCTTATTCCAAGTGTCTATCATTCTTTGTGTAAAGAAAAACTTCCTAATGTTTGTGCGAAATTTACCCTTCACAAGTTCCCAACTGTGTCCCCGTGTTCTTGATGAACTCATTTTAAAGTCACAGTCTCGATCCACTGTACTAATTCCCTTCATAATTTTAAACACTTCAATCATGTCACCTCTTAATCTTCTTTTGCTTAAACTGTAAAGGCTCAGCTCTTTTAATCTTTCCTCATAATTCAACCCCTGTAGCCCTGGAATCTGCCTAGTCACTCTTCTCTGGACCTTTTCTAGTGCTGCTATGTCCTTTTTGTAGCCTGGAGACCAAAACTGCACACAGTACTCCAGATGAGGCCTCACCAGTGCATTATAAAGGTTGAGCAGAACCTCCTTGGAGTTGTACCGAACACCTCGTGCTATATAACCTAACATTCTGTTAGCCTTCTTAATGGCTTCTGAACACTGTTGGGAAGTCGATAGCTTAGAGTCCACTATGACTCCTAAATCCTTCTCGTAAGGTGTACTCTCGATTTTCCGACTGCTCATTGTGTATTCAAACCTAACATTTTTACCTCCTATGTGTAATACTTTACATTTACTGACATTAAATTTCATCTGCCACAAATCTGCCCAATACTGTCTGCTATCCAAGTCCTTCTGTAATGATATAACGGATTCCAAATTATCTGCTAGTCCACCTATCTTGGTATCATCTGCAAACTTAACCATCTTGTTACTTATATTCCTATTCCTAAATGATCTAAATCATTTATATATATTAAAAATACCAGTGGCCCTAGCACTGACCCCTGTGGAACACCACTCTTAACATCGGCCAGTTCTGATTTGGTTCCTCGCATCATCACCCTCTGCTTCCTGTGTCTGAACCAATTCTGCACCCATCTAAAAACCATCACCATGAACTCCCACTTCTTTTAACTTGATCCCCAACCTCTCATGTGGCACCTTATCAAATGCTTTCTGAAAGTCCAGATAAATAATATCATATGCTCCACTTTGACCGTATCCTTTTGTTGCCTCCTCATAGAATTCCAGCATATTAATAAAACACGACCTCCCTCTTCTGAACCCATGCTGACTGCTCAGAATAACTCCTGTCCTTGCCAGATGTTGCCCAATCTTATCCTTAATAATTCCTTCCATTAATTTTCCTGTGATGCTTGTTAAGCTTACTGGCCTATAGTTGCTTGGATCTGCCCTGTCACCCTTTTTATATAATGAGATACACTTGAGCACTATACAACAGATCTTGGACAACAGATCTTGGTGCTAAGATTGCCAGCAGAAGACTAGTTACCAAAACATCTACCATCACATAATGGAATTTATAGCAGCACCATCAGCTCTTGTCACAAATCTAAGAACACAGCTTATACAGCTTAGGGTGGTCGTATCTGAACATCTTAAACCTCAGAAATGGATACACTTGAGCACAGTCCAATAGATCTTAGTGCCAAGATTGTCAGCAGAGAACTAGTTGTCAAAACATCTACCATCACATAATGGAATTTCACTATCGTGGTCAGCTCTTGCCACAGATCTAAAAACACAGCATATGAAGCTTAAAAGTGGGCATACCTGAACATCCTAAACCTCAGAAATGGATACACTTGAGCACTATCCAATAGATCTTGGTGCCAAGATTGTCAATAGAGAACTAGTTGCCAAAACATCTACCATCACATAATGGCATTTAAAGCACCACCATCAGCTCTTTTCACATATCTAAAAACACAGCTTAGGAAGCTTAAGGTAGTCATATCTGAACATCCTAGAGCTCAGAAATGGATACACTTCAGCGCTACCAATAGATCTAGGTGTCAAGATTGTTAGCAGAAGACTAGCATCACATAAGGCGCTTTTCCACTGCATAGTACGGCACAGCACGGTTCAGTACAGCTCACCTTGGTTCGGCTCGGTTTGCGTTTCGACCGCAGTTTAGTACCGCTTTAGAGTGGGCGGGATTATTCACGTGTCGTTATAGTTGCGCCGCCTCTACTGCCGTGACACAGTGGAACTTTTACAACAACACACAGACAACGACAACACTTTAGCTCGACGACGCGCAAGGGTAAGCATCTAAAAAAAGCACATCACTAGCTAACTTTGATCACTGTTGCAAAGCATAAAATGAACTTAACTGCCAGTGTAACATTAAAATGCTGATTCTGTATATTACAGATCTTCCACATTTTGCAAAAAAGTCGCCGCAACAGACCATCTGTTTGGACATTTAACCGTGCTTCAGAGTGGTGGGATGTGATTGTTCCCGGTTTTACAAACACTCTGTGGCTGGAGAACTTTCGAATATCTGAAGAAACATTCATCCACTTATGCAACAAACTGCGTCCAGCGATGGAGAGACGGGACACAAACGTCCGCGTGTGTGTACCTTTAAAGAAAAGAATTGCCAGTGACGCAGTAATGACGATTTTCTCCGGCCAATCAGTGACCAGCAGAGTTTACACGTCACGTTTTGGTAACGGTTCGGCGCTTGGAACCTCGGCTGAGGTGGTACTAAAAAAAGGACCTGGTACCAGGTACTGTTCCCAGTGGAAAACCCCCCAAAAGTGAGCTGAACTGAACCGTGTCGTGCCATACTATGCAGTGGAAAAGCGCCATTAATGTCTCTCTCCACGGAACCCAACAGGGCTGTAGCAAACTCCAAATCCCAGTGTGCCCTGTAGGAATCCGTGCAGCCGTGACAACCAAGGAGCGCAGCCGACTAAGGGTTCGGGAGGAGGCAGCAGCATTCATAAGCTATCTCCCCTTGTCCTTCCATTTGGGAGGCGTCACAGATGGGCAGGAATGCCGGCCCCCTCTTACAGTGTATATGTTTACATGCTTTGTGTCGTCTCAATCTCAGTTGTGCACTGATCAAGTGTGTGTATGGCAGTCATGTAACTACTCTTGTCAAAGTCCTTGTATGCCAGCATACTTGGCCAATAACAGTGATTCTGATTAATAATATGGGCTACATTCACTTCAATTCATTAAATAAACAAATTACAAATAAACAGATCTTGACAAAAACGGCTCTTACGACCCATCTGGAGTGTGTATGTTCTCCCTGTACCTGTGTAGGTGTTCTCTTCCACATCCTAAAGATGTGTTAAATGACGACTCTCAAGTGCAGACCCTTACAGACGAGCTGACAACCTTTTCAGGATCGTGTCCAGATAGGCGGCAGTTTCTCAAAAACACAAAACAAATAAAAGCAGTGGAAAAAAAAAAAAAAAAAGACGGTTGGATGGTCTAAGTTGCCATACTGACAAACTACCCCCTTGTAATCTTGTGTGGTATTTCTCGTAAAGCTTTCATTAAATCATGTCTCCCAATAAGGACAATAAAAAAACTCATTGGCCAGCTCCACCCACTACCACCAGCTTCACTGACCACTGATACCATGAGAACTACGAGACTTCACTAAAGTTGGCATCGACTTCCTCAGCACCTAAATGGTCCTCCCATCTGCTTAACTATCTCAGCACCCCAACCCCCTTTAGGGAAGATAATCGCTTGCCTCTCTTCCAAATTACGCAAGCCATACAGGATTAAATCTTTTCCTGGATAATACCCCTCTATTCCAGGCACCAATCATATCTTACTTGCAAATTACGGCTGGCACTGCCGACTGAGAAGCTCTGGGAGTTGACCCCTCTGGTTCTTGCAGCTGAGACACACAAGGGTAATTACACGACTTTTTGTAGCTTTGCAGTCACATCACATCTAATAGAATTCACTCTCATAAAAAGCGCCATTCTGCTATTAAGACGTTGTACTTAATTAAAAAAAATACATTAGGAACCAACCGCATCATCTTCTTAATCAGTTTATATTGTCTGATGTATAAAAAAGGGCCTGCTGCAGCTTAAAAAGGTAATTAAAAGGTTTCTAAAAAAAAAGAAAAATCAGAGGCCATCTCCCTCAGAACCATTCAGGCACAGGAAATGGTTCTGCAGTTTAAAGGGGGCTTAGAATATCCTCAGTATATTCACAAACAGAAAACTAGATAACTGCTGTCCTATTCAGACACAATAACTTGTATATTAAATAGCAGCTTTCATTGAAAAAACATCTCCAGGTGCTTAACAGGTCCAGCAGAGTCACTGAAGGCCACACAATGAGTCTGAACCTGCAACCATTATTATGAAAAGAAACCCAAAACCAAAAAGGCCTAAACCACACTATTGGATTGGAGAAGGAGATCATAGAGAGATCTTCAGGACACTCGGCATACAGTCCAAATCCTTGGAGCAGCCACCAGCAAGGGCAGAGTCTCCCTTTGCAATAGCCTTAGATGACCTGCAGTTGCATCAGAATTTCAGGGCACAGGGTTCAAATCCCAGCCTGCTCACTGCCTATGGGGGAGTCTGCACAACGACTCCAGGTCCATGTAGTTCTCACATGGTCCTGTGGACTCCCTCAAACATCCCAAAAAAGTATAAGTCTGTAACAGTTGTCATGTGGGCTTAGAGTCATTGGCTGCTTGTACCGTTTCATCATTACTGGAAACAGTAAAGAATCTGAATAGGTACTGAAGAATCAGGAGTATTCTCCCTTAGACTTTCTCGTATACTCAGATATGGGGAAGGATATTTGAGGAGTAAACCACAAGACAATTACTATATTTTTATATTATGTACATTAAAGAGCGATCAAAAACAAATCAAATCAAACTAATAATATATTGAACAATTATTATCAAAGTAAAGATGAATAAGTCGGAATAAAAGGTCAAGTACCACTTCTGGTTAACAGAAATAGCCCAAACGTTGATAGAAATCTATGTTTTGTACCTAATACTTGTATGCAAAATTTGGTTGATGTAAGTGAAAGTGTACTCAGGTTATCGTGTTTACATACACACACAGACACATAATTCCAAAAATGGTATTTTTCGGACTCAGGGAGGTCTAAAAGGTTGAGATTCATCAAAATCTTGAAATGGAGTTTTTGGTTGATTACAATACTTTCCCTACACTTTGTATACGAGAAAGTAAAAACCTAGGCATTACCTGAAAAAAGCACCTGACTTGGAGGGCCAATAACAGCTAAAAGGGGAGGGGCTGACCAATAACAGCTAAAAGGGGGAGGGGCTGACCATACCTGAAAAGGTGAAGCTGCAGTAGCAAGCGGGAGGAGGAAAGGAGAGGAAAAGTACATCACCAGAGAGAAAGTTGTGGATATTATGGGGGGAAACTATGCTGCTTACAGGAGTCAGGTGGACCCAGAGTTGATTTTTATGGGGGACGAGAAGACTTGACAACATAGAGGATTCTTTTACCTTTTAATGGAGAACATTGGAGATGGCCTGACATCCCTGTGTGAAGAGGTAGTGTAAGATAAAGACAGATGCTTCCCAGTATTGAGGTACGACAAACCGCAACCCTCATAACAGACATCAAAACATGCATAAATAAATAAATAAATAAATAAATAAACAAACAAACAATAATTCTACCAATAGACATTTGAAGGATCTTCTTCTTATTCTTGGCTAACTCTTTATGATAATTGTTATTTGTGTATTATTAGCAGAGTGTTTTGTATTATAATCCATCAGTGTGGATGAGTGCACAGTATTTGTGTAAACAGCAGATTTATTTGTTTACAACAACAATTTTATTTACACTTTTGTTGCTGTACTCCATATTTGTTGTGTTGCTGCTAAGGAAGTTGTGTTGGTCACTCGAGCTGCAGATGATTTATTCATTTTTTACATTATAATAATGCCATCCCGGGTGTGGGAAATGAGTCTCGAAGAGCGGCACAAGTTAGCCGGAGTAGCAATGTGAATTGGTCCACTATAGGTTGGTGTGGTCTGTATTAGCCTGGCACCACATCTAGAATTATGCAGCCTGAAAAATGGATGGATGTGCTGTACCAATGACATACCAAATTTTTCTTTTAACCTCCTATTTTAATGCAGAGACTTGCAGGCAGTTTACTACTTGATATTTCAGCATCCATTTCTGGGCATTATGTCCTGCCTCCCACTGTTCAAGCAGATTTCACACTGCTTTGTGAAAACTCCGGGGTCAAATACCATACGTCCGAGCCCACTCCTCCATCTAGATTCCTGCAATGATCTGGCTACGACTTCTCCCTTCATATTATCGTTTGGCCTTCCCCCTGCTCCAGGGCCTTAACTACACAATGTATTTAATTAGGTTAGAAATGAAGTGCTCAAGTTGACAATGTGGCTTGGGGAGTCCAGGCCTGTTGTTTCATAGGCCAGTATCCAATATGTCCCTTACTCCCAACAAGCTACTAGCTTTCAGGCATAATTGCTTCACAATGTCCTCGCCTGTTACTGAAAGATAGTTGGAAGGTCAACAAAGAAAAAGGAGTGAGGCTCAGCTCAGTTCATAGTTGTACCACCTGCTGTTTAGGGCTTCATTGTTATGAAATGGAAGCCAACGTGCAGGTGTACAGAGCCTGCTCATTTCAGTTTTACCTGCTTACCCTGAAGTAATGAGTTTGCCCTCCTAAATCCAATCCTATTGCCGTGATCACAAGCTGTGTGCTCCTACCTCAGGAGGACACAGGAGTGTGCCATTACATTTCTCTTCTCCCCCAGTGCCAGTCAAGTCAATGCCAGGTATCAAAGATGAGCTGCCAAGTCATTTGTTTCCTGCCTCATTGTTCTTCAGTTAGAAGTGTCTGTTTGCAGTCTACATTTTCTCCTCATGCTCACATCACGTGGTTATTTTCTTAATGCTCTAGTTGTCTTCCTATACCCCAGAAAATTGCAGATTATGGTAACTGTCAAATGTAAACTGGTCCAATGTGCTTGGGTCCTGTAACATACTGGTTCCCTGTCCAAGGCTGGTTCCAGCCTTAAGCCTAATACTGTTGGAGTAGGCTTTACATCCTTATGACCCTACACTGGATTACATGGATTTTATAATAGACAGATGGATCTAAATTACACCTGACCAACACTTTGGATAAAAGTGCTCAGTTAAATAAATTGGTCATTTAGTTTGACGTAGTCGTTAAGGTTTTGGACATCCAAATGGTGAAGTTATGGGTTCAAATCCCACTACTAACAATGTGTGACCTGCCTGTGCGCCAATTAGAAAAACAAAAGAAATGTCACCATTTGTATCTTAACTGCTGTAAGTCACCTTGGATAAAGAAATATAGTACTTTTACAAAGCAACCATACCAAGACCACCCCATAACCCGAAAAATACTAACAGCGACGAAAAAAACACCCATTATGCCATTGCATTTTAGCCAAATAACATTACGTAATACTTTTACTAACAAGAACTACCAGGAAGGACTAGAAAATAAAGTGAAAGAGACTGCGGCCAAATGACATGCAAAGCAGATGACAGTCAGATGGCGGCTATGCAACTCCTCAAAAACTGCTCCTCAACTCACCACCAAGCAGCCAAATATTAACCAATTATAAAAACAAAACACTTCCAAGCTCCAGTTCTTCAAAGAAGTGACATATGAAGATGCCACAGAGGCCATTAAGGAGGATTCACTCTAATTGGAAGTCTTGGCCTTCCCTTAGACAAAGGCAACACTGACCCTGTCCAGAGTTCAGGACCAGCAGGTCCCATCTCCAGCTCTCATTTCAATTAATAAGACTCAATACTTGTTCAAGGAGGCCAGGTTAACGCTTTCTCTTCTCCTCTAAACTTCTGAAGCCATTTTAACACATGCTTAATTTGGGGAAGTACTCGATTCTTAAAAAGTCTCCAAAAGATGAAGGCCAAGCCTATTGCCATCCATCGATCCATTCATGATCAGACTCTCTCAATTAGTCTCAGGGTTGCAGAGACCACAGCTTATTCCTGTGGCATTGGTTACACGTTACAGGAACAAACTGTGGACAGGGTGCCAGGCCACTGCAGTGATTCACAGTTTCAGAACAACAGATGAGGTAAGCAGAGCAAACATTCGGACAGTAAACAGCTACTCTGAGCTACCTACAGAACTCCTCAACACATTATGAAATAAATAAATTAATAAATAAATCAAACCTATTAAAATAATACCATAGCTTCCAAAATCAGTGAGCCAGTTCAGTATGAGTTGAAGTCGAAGAAATTTATTAGGAATGCCAGCCAAAACTGCGTTGCAATAATCAATGTGAAATGTTACTAAGACACTTGCTAGAACAGGGTTTCTCAACCACTGGATCCCGGCGGGAGGGTTGCAAGTTGATATCGTTAGGTGCGCGAGTGGTTCGGGACGGGTCACCAAAACAAATCGAGAGCACTACGCAGTATTAATCACCATTTCTATCTGTGGACGTTTCACCAATTTAGCCCCTAGTCTTACATTCACACTCATTTCACAAAGGTGGGGATCTTCTCTGCACTCACATACACAATAACGCACTCTCTTCAGCAAGGAGAATGTCCTATCCATGCCCCCACCTTTCTATTTTTTACATTCATGCTCAATTTGTGGTGTGGAGTAGTGACTCTGAGGCTATGGATCTGTGCCGGTAATCAGAAGGTTGCCGGTTCAAATCCGTAAATGCCAGAACTGACTCTACTCCGCTGGGCCCTTCAACAAAGTCTTTAACCTGCAATTGCTTCTTTCTGGGTGTGACGTTAATCTGTGATAAGGTCCCCCAATTTACAGGGAAAACGTAGGGGTTGATGGCAGAACTGGCAATCCAGCCACATTAAAATAAATAAATAAATCACACTGTTTCAGCGTGGAGCTGAGGTGTCACCCGCTGCACTGGGGTTACGGTGGGGTGGGTGTGGCACCCCACCCTCTCTCATGCTCATTATGCCTCAACGTAAACCAGCCTTACTTTCATGTTCAATTCATCAGGAAGGAGAGCCAATCCACTACTGGATCATCGATAAACGTAAAAAGGTATAACTAGGTTGCAAGATGCTAACGTTTGAGAAATACTGGACTGCAACATCTTTACTGTGCCATGTCAAAGCAGGACGTTGTCTGAAGATGTTTCAGAAATGGAAAAAGGCCACCCTGGAAACATCATTTACTTGAGTAGTAAAAGAAAGAGTTTAACCCAAAATAACACCAAAAAATGGGTTTAGTTTATTGAGCCATGGAAAGACTAAAGCTGCAAGCCTTTGCCAATGCGGATTTTCAACCCAATAAGAAGTAGCTCAGTTTAACTGCTATTGAATTTGAGAGAGTTGTTTGTTATTCAAGTATTAATGTCATCAAGACATGCAGTAAGAGTACTGGTGGGGAGGACGAAAGTAGGCTTAGTAGACATGTAGAGCTGTGCATTATCATCTTAACAATGAAAATGAATGTTATAATGACGATAAATGTTACCAAGGGTAAGAAGGTACGTAATAAAGCGGAGTGGCCCCAATACTCAACCTTCTGGTACTCCATAGCTAACTGCTGAGCTCGCTGATTGGTAGTTCTCTGTCCTATCAATAAGGTAAGAAACAAACCAGTGAAATAAAACACCATGGACTCCAAAACAAGTCAATCATTTCATAATGAGCTTTACTATCAAAGGCTGAGTGGAGGTCGAGGAGGATGAGGAAGGAGAGCAAACTGGAGTCATGCCCATTTCCACCTAAAAAGTTGGGCTTCAGCCACATGGCTTTCAGTCTTTTTTGAGAACTTAAGATTTTGTATGCTTACTGGCACATAGCTTCATGTAAAGAGTCATAGGTTACCATTCACACCAGTGTCTGCTCTAGTAGGGGGAATCATAGTGAAGAGAACAAACACAGCAGGGATCAATAAGATGATAATTTAACGTAAAGGTCTGAATTATTCGATGTACTTTTTTAATCTGACATTGAGCTTAGAGTTGACACAACAGCAGGAATAAATAGAGATAGCCTCTACTTACAGGCCCAAGGCAAGGTCTGTCAACCTCAACAAGGCCTATGGGACTGTCTAAGACTATATGTATATAAATAAAGAAAACTGTGAAACTTGGAAAGTGGGACTCACAAATACCTACCGTACCTCACTGTGAGTGATGGGGATCTAACAAGTGGACTGGGTAAATAGCCGGAACACACCCATAATGATCAACTACTCGGTATTTTGATAAAGTTCTGTTGGCTCATCAGATGATCGTGAACACCAACTGGCTAAGTGAGCTATGAAAATGACTGGATGGATGGCATTTCAGCCCCGCCTTATTTTCTTTAGGTTCTCCTGTAGCAGTTCCCACATTCCACACCCCCCACCAATCCCCCATCATAGGTTGATGGGCAGCCCAAGCCTATACTGGCCAAACAGGGCACAAGATGGAAGCCAGAGCCCAGTCACACAAGTAGATTACCTGAAGATATACATGCATGTCAGATACAAGAAGAAGACAAAGAGACTCAAAATAAAAGCCACAGGCACAGAACAAACATTCCTAGTGCCCCCAGCATACTTACCATCACACAATGTTTCTTTTTTTGTTAATATTTTCTGCACCTTCTATGTTACTAAACTGACCAAACAGAAGAGACTCCACACTCTCCACATAAACACTCCACAATGTCAGACAAAGTCGAAAGGAGTCGCGAGAGACTGAACGTTACCTTCGAGAATGGCCAGCGAACACGCACAAAAATGCTGTACCCATGAACCACTTTGCATAACAACAGCACACATCTGCTCAATGAATTCAGTGTGCAACAGAGGGTTCAGCTTACATTAACCTCTACAGAGACACCCACCTACCCAGCCAAGCCCCCAAAGGTCATCAAAGACCAGCAGCTCATTGTGCTCGCTTCAGGAATGAAGCTACAAATGGACAGTCAGTCATCAGAACAAACTGCTCCATATCAGGAGGTGCCAAGTCAGACCTGAAGGGTAACAGGCAGAAAATGGACATAAGCAAAGAACCACGTTTCTTCATGGCTGGATCGTTTCTGCAGAAAGATGAGGATCATGGTGGCTTGTGGGTTACAAATTGGATTTGCCTTGGTTTCTTTTTTTCTGGCTGAATTTGAGGAGGAGGAAACAAACATTTTATATACCTAGTGAAAGCAAATAAAAAAAAAAAAAAAAAGATGACATGGCCTCGGAATGCAGGTTTTCTGCTTCTGTGAATGGAGCGGGGATCATCCCAATAGCTAGTATGAAGAAGCAAAGCAGCCACTAGCTCTTTTCTGAAAGGACAGCAACTTGTTTGATGTTAAAGGGCTTGTTGCCCCATAATGAAGCTGGAGCGCTTAAAATCAAAAATTTGGCTACAATCATTTTGATTGTATTTGTCTGTGCCGCTGTCTACATTTTTCATCTGGCTTTAACAGAACTGTATTTCTATACTTGTGGCCTGCCATTTGAGCAAATCAACAGAAACACTAAACTGCCTGAGCACATGCTTTACTGAAAATGTCACCGCACTATAACACGTAACAATAAACGCAGAAATAACAAAAGGTAACAAGAATGACTTGCGTGTTCCAAAAACGTATTCACATCTCGTGAGATGGCCACTGTAAGTATGATTAGGGCCCCTCAGTTGTCCAGGGTTGCCATCATGTGGGTAGTGCAGCTAAGATACGCATTTGTTTCCCATGAACATGAACGGAATACAAAGATTAAGCACAGAATGAAGGATGGATGGATCGACCAACCATATTATCAAATCTGCCCCCCTACAGGGTGCTGAGCATTACATGGTTTCAAGTTTTTATTAAATCCAACTGTCTGCTATTTAAAACACCACAAAGGTATCTCACTGATCAGTTCTACTCACCCCAACACACTATGAATGAAGGTGTTGTGGAAACCTTGGAAGATGGAGAATAGAAAGGTGTGACAACATCGGGGAAATGCCTTCAATTGTAAAATAATACAATAAATAAATCCTAAATACCCAGTACTGTGAAAAACTCTTCAATCACATCAAGATATCTTTTAAAGCTAGTTACACTACAAATTAAGTTTGTCTTGGCTTGTGACGCCCCATCCAGTGTTGTTACCATGTGAGAAGTGCAGCTAGGATGGGCACTCGTTTCCCATGAACACGAAATGAATACAAAGATAAAGCGCAGAATGAAGGATGGATGGATCGACCAACCATATTATCAAATCTGCCCCCCTACAGGGTGCCGAGCGTTACATGGTCTCAAGTTTTTATTAAATCCACCGGTCTGCTATTTAAAGCAACAAAACACATAAAGGTATCTCACTGACCAGTCCTACTCACCCCCACACACCATGAATGAAGGTGTTGTGGAAACTTTAGAAGATGGAGAATTCCAAGCTGTGACCAACATCGGGGAAATACCTTCAATTGTAAAATAATACAATGAGTTAATACTAAATACCCAGGACTGTGTAAATCTCTTCAGTGGTCCAAGAGAAGTAAAGCTAGTTACATTAAAGTACCCAAATGCGGAAATTTTACTGCTCAAAATTTGATCTTTGATGGCTCGTGGAACTTAAAACAGATTGTCTCTTAGGCTTCATTATCTTTGATTGTGAAAAAACACTACAACACACAACATAATAAACGCTGATATAACAAAAGGCAACAAGAAAAATGTGTGTGTTTCAAAAACATATTCACATTTACAGTGTGAGTAACTATGAGATCAACTGACGCCCCATGCAGGGCTGCCACCACATGCGAAGTGCAGCTAGGATAGGCACTCATTTCCCATGAACATGAACAATATTTGGCTACAATCATCCATCCATCCTTTTTATAACCCGCAGAATCCGAATACAGGGTCACGGGGGTCTGCTGGAGCCAATCCCAGCCAACACAGGGCACAAGGCAGGAACCAATCCTGGGCAGGGTGCCAACCCACCGCAGTGGCTACAATCATTTTGATTGTATTTGTCTGTGCCGCTGTCTACATTTTTCATCTGGCTTTAACAGAACTGTATTTCTATACTTGTGGCCTGCCATTTGAGCAAATCGACAGAAACACTAAACTGCCTGAGCACATGCTTTACTGAAAATGTCACCGCACTATAACACGTAACAATAAACGCAGAAATAACAAAAGGTAACAAGAATGACTTGCGTGTTCCAAAAACGTATTCACATCTCGTGAGATGGCCACTGTAAGTATGATTAGGGCCCCTCAGTTGTCCAGGGTTGCCATCATGTGGGTAGTGCAGCTAAGATACGCATTCGTTTCCCATGAACATGAACGGAATACAAAGATTAAGCACAGAATGAACGATGGATGGGTCGACCAACCATATTATCTAATCTGCCCCTCTACAGGATGCTGTATGTTACATCATTTAAAGTTATCTGCTATTTTATTAAATCCACCTGTCTGCTACTACAAAGGTCTCTCAATGACCTGTCTTACTCACGTACACCATGAATGAAGGTGACGTGGAGACCTTAGGAAAGAGAGAATAGCAAAGTGTGACAACATTAAAGAAAATTTTCAATTGTAAAATAGAATAAATACAAAATACCCAGTACGGTGAAAATCACTTCAGTAATCCAGGCGAAATAAAGTTAGTTACACTAAAATTAAGTACCCATAGGAAAATTTTACTGCTCAAAGTTTGATCTATGATGGCTCATGGGACTTGCAGCACATTGTCACTTAGGCTTCATTGTCTTTGATTGTGAAAATAAACACTAGAAAACACACCAATAAACGTTGACATAACAAATGGTGACAAGAATGACTTGCGTATTCCAAATACATATTCAAATTTTTGTGAAACAGCCAGTGTGAGTAAGTATGAGATCAACTGACCACCACCACATGGGAAGTGCAGCTAGGACAGGCGCTCGTTTTAAATGAATGTGAACTGAATACAAATTTTAAGCATACAATGAAGAACTGATGGGTCGAGCAACCATATTATCCAAACTGTCCTTTGAAGAAAGGTTTTATGATGCTGTATGTTACATCTTTTTACGTTTTTATGAAATCCGATTGCAATTTAGAACAACGAAATAATAAAAACCTATTTACCACCACCACCAGTCCTTACACTGGCGACTAAAATCTTAAAACTTCAAATAAGTAAAACGCATACAACTCTTAAATTGGCCCGATGCAAATGGGTCATTTTCTCAATGGCGGCTGCCAAGTACAGGCATCATTTCTCCACAACCTTCCATTACAGCACTGTCTATCCTGGATAATCCAACTCAGAGCTGTGAGGAGCCAGAGCCAATACTGTCACTATGGGATTTAAGCCATGACAACAACAACAACATTTATTTATATTTATTTTTTATATTTATTTATGGGGCAGCACGGTGGCGCAGTGGTAGCTGCATGTTCTCCCCGTGTCTGCGTGGGTTTCCTCCCACAGTCCAAAGACATGCAGGTTAGGTGGATTGGCGACTACATTGGCCCTAGTGTGTGCTTGGTGTGTTTGTGTGTGTCCTGCGGTGGGTTGGCACCCTGCCCAGGATTAGTTCGTGCCTTGTGCCCTGTGTTGGCTGGGATTGGCTCCAGCAGACCCCCGTGACCCTGTGTTCAGATTCGGCGGGTTGGATAATGGATGGATGGATTTATTTATGACGAACTCAGGACAGACTGCCAGGCCTTCCAGAGTTTGAAAACTGTGAGATGCATAAATAAATGCAATTGTATACATTAGTTAGCACTATAGATCAGAATCAATGAAGCAGAGTATCGTATTGTTATCGCGAGGCCGTCTTCTTCAGGATGGCACCCTTCCCCAGGACCAAAGCGATACAAAACAGCGCCTGAAGCAGTTATACAGTACAGGTCTGTCATCAAAACTAGTTGGGTCATGAAAGGCATCCTATAAAGGTAGAAAAAAAAACACATAGAAATCCCTTTTCCAAGCTGCATTTCAAGATTCCACAGCAGCCATAAATGAAGTTTTCAAAAGAGGCACATCAGAGCAAGTTAAAGGCATTCCATCAGGGAATGACAGCCTCGTGATCAGGGACAAAGAACTGAATCCAAATACCCCACCCTGCTCAAGAGAGGGAAGGAAAAAGAAAAAGAAAAAATCTGCCGCTCGAGGAGATCTCCCATCAAATTGCTCAGTGCCCTGGGTCAGCACAGCTGTTGCAAAGCGATCCCAGCACTAACTAGTCTAATCAAAATCATTCATCAACAGAGCAGAAAGCAAGCCCCAGCTAGGCTACTCCGAGTGTTTTCTTTGAAAGTTTAACTGTACTTAACTCATTTCTTTCTAAGAGCAGCCATATTCAGTATCCCACCCCAATCACAATCTTTAATCAAGCTGATTAACAGCTGTCACATTTTTAAAGTTTAAGAAACAGAAAATGAGTAAATCAGATATGCAAAAAAAATGAATTTGAGCCGCACATCAGCACACTAATCCAGGTATCCAACACCTACTGGTCAGCCTCTTTCTGCACATGGAGAAGGCAAATCCCTCAATGCTTTAAAGAACTTCACAACAGCTGCAACGCCTTCATGTCGATGTCTTCATTTACATGAGAGTCAGACCCACGAGCAGCATTACACCTCCTCACAGATTTTACTCATCACACCACATACCACCAGCCAAAAAGAAAAATACACGATGAATGGAGTTAGGAGAAAGCAGGGTGAAATGACTCCTTTTATTGGCTAACTACATAGATTACAAATGCAAGCTTATGAGGCAGCCAAGACTCCTTCATCAGGCAAAGGTGAATGGAGGTGTTACGGAAAGCATAGAAGATGGAGAATGGCAAGTCGTGGCAAACGTAAAGAACATTTCCAATTGAAAAATAATAATAAATAAATACAAAATACCTGTGTACTGTTAAAAGTATTTTTATTGGGGGCCCTGAGACTTTTTACAGTCAGATATATGGAAATGAAGTACGTCTTTGCTTGTTAAAACACTATAAACACATTACAACAGACACTGACATAACAAAATGTTACAAGAATGTGCTGGGCTTTTACAAAAATGTAAAAGGGAATGTCAAACTTGACGACTTTGTCGCCTAAAGATGTCAGAATACAAAACAAGAAATTATAGGGCATGACAAAGGACATGACAACGTAAGGACTTTCCTTTATTTAGGTTTATCATGGAACATAACACATTAGAGCCTCTCTTCTGTTTGTGAGATCCAAACACCCCAGTTTAACTTATTCTTCATCCCTGGATTATATGTTATACCTCTGCCTAAACACTCACTGGTTTTAAGCTTTTGCATACACGTGAGACCACTCCTATGACCAAAGACAAAATCAAAGAGGTTGGGATGAGACCCAGATTAGCTGGACTAAATCATTGAGTATGTCAAACTATACAACCGGTGGATACCACAAATGCCTCAGACTCATTACGATTATATTAAAAAAAAATGATATAGATATATAGATATAGATATAGATATATAGATATATATATATATATATATATATATATATAGATATATAGATATATATATATATATATATATATATATACACGAGGTGTGGCAGAAAAGTAATGAGACTGATTTTTTATTTACCAAAGTTTTTATTTTTTTCAAACATCAATGTTATCCCCTTCAAAGTAGTTCCTTGGGCAGCTACACACCGATGGAGACGTTGTTCCCACTGTTGGTAGCAGCGCTGGAAGTCTTCAACCGGTATGGTCTTCAGCATGTCCGTTACACTCTTTTGGATGTTTTCTAAAGTCCAAATGACGCCCTTTGAGGACATTTTTCAGTTTAGGAAAAAGGAAAAAGTCACACGGACTGAGGTCAGGTGAATAAGGGGCTGGGGAACCACAGGAATGCCTTTTGAGGTCAAAAATTCTGTTATGGAGAGGGCAGTTTTTCGGCACCATTTTGGCACAGACCTTTCGCATGTGCAAATGTTCAGTCAAAATTTGATGAACGGTAAATCTGTTCAAATTTAATTGTTCACTCAATATTCTTAATGTTAAACAACGGTCTGATCTCACAAGAGTGTTCACACGTTCGATGTTTTCATTGGTTTTCGAAGTTGAAGTCCTCCCTGAACGGTGTTCATCTTCAACGTGTTTTCTGCCTTCCAAAAATGATTTGTGCCAGCGAAAAACTTGAGCTCGGGATAAAGAATGTTCCCCATAGGCCTGTTTTAACTTTTCAAACGTCACACTTGCCGTTTAATGGCACAACGTTGCTCCAAATTCTGCTGTTCCATTTTGCGTGACGCACAACCAAAAACACAACTTCGCTAATAGCAGTCACAAAAATCACGTAGTTAACGGAAGGAGTTGAAACTCGCACTGAGCTATGAGAGGGTACTGATACACGTGCTCTATCAAGGACAACAGCACAGCGTTGCCAGATCGCTTGCAGTGTTGCCAGTCTCATTACTTTTCTGCCACACCTATATATATAGTGATAGATGGCCGGCCGTTTATCCCGGCAAATACCCCCACGCCGCCAGGTGGCGCCCTCCCTGCAGCATGGTAGTGCCCCGAATGTCAGCAGGGAATTATGGACGTTGGAGTTTTCCTTTACAACCCTGCTGGATACCATAGGGACCGATAGAAGGCACTGCAGGGAGGAGCAGTGGCTATTTTCCCTACGCCCCGGAAGTACGTCCGAGTCCCATGGACAAGGGGAATGACGTGCTTCCGGGGTAAAGAAAAAGGATTTTTATCTGACCTGGAAGTGTTTCTAGTCACGTGGACAGAGAGGGCTAAACACTTCTGGGACAAGAACTATAAAAGACTGAGAAAGACACCAGAGCGTTGAGCTGAGCTGAGTGGAAGGGTGGCAACGTGTCTGGGAGTTGGAGGATTGTTTATTATTGTATTTGTGAGTAATTTAATGAATAATGTGGAGAGGAGGGTGCTTGGTGCACAGTTGTTAATAAATAAAGTCAACATTTGGACTTTTACTTGATGTCTGACGTTTGATCGGAGGGTTCAAGGAAGCAATAGCGACCCCTATCTGTCACAATATTATATATATATATATATATATATATATATATATATATATATATATATATATATATATATATATATATATATATATATATAATCTTGTATAGAAATGGGTATGCATGGAAGTGTGCGTCTCTGTCTGACTGGCCCAGAAGTGAGAAGCAGAGTTGGGGTAAGAGCTCCACCTCCGAGGAAAGAGAAACTCACTTAGCTGCTAATAACACATGTAAGGATGCAAGGCGAACACATCAGAAAAATAAAACCTCCGAAGAAAGAGACACTCTCTTAGCCGCTAATGCACAAGTGATGTGAGCACATCGGCAAAACAAATCCTCCCAGGAGAGAGATGCCCAGAGTAGATCCTTTCAATTACCGGACATCTCTACATTTCAATTTTATTACTGATGATTTCAATAGTTTCTAAGAACCCGGGCTTTCTGCAGCACGGGCTTACACAGTTAGTATATTGTGACGTGCATGCAACTGATCACCGACCCATGGAGTACTTTAATTCAACCAATGACCTGGCCCACTTTCTCTTTGTCACTTTTCCTCCAGGAAGATCCAATCCCAGTTGCAGATCTGCAGGACCAACCTGACAAGGAAGATCATCAGTACCTGAACTGAAGGAGGGAACCGAGGCAAAATGACTAATGAAGTCACTGCTTGTTTGCTGTGTTTAGTGTGTCATGGAGTGGTAGCTCCGCTTCGAGAAATACGTTGGCTGTCGATTAATCAAGCTGGTCGTTCTGAAGCCTAAGACTGAGCCTCGTTTTTCAGGTGCAGGACAGTGACTCGAGTGTTACACTATTATATATAGTGAGAAGTCAAACAAAATGACACCTTTTATTGGCTAACTAAAAATATGCAAGCTTTCGAGGCAACTCAGGCCCCTTCTTCAGGCAAAATGTAATGGTCACATCCTGAAAGCTTTCATATTGTAATCTTTTTAGTTAGCCAATAAAAGGTGTCGTTTAGCTTGACTTCTCACTACATTCATAATGGCTAACACAGTACAACACCCTAGGACTACAATATTATATTATATCATGGACGGCACGGTGGCACAGTGGTAGCGCAGCTGCCTCGCAGTAAGGACACCTGGGTTCGCTTCCCGGGTCTTCCCTGCATGGAGTTTGCATGTTCTCCCCGTGTCTGTGTGGGTTTCCTCCCACACTCCAAAGACATGCAGGTTAGATGCATTGGTGATTCTGCATTGTCCCTAGTGTGTGCGTGTGTACCCTGTGGTAGGATGGCACCCTGCCGGGTGTTGTTTCCTGCCTTGCGCCCTGTGTTGTCTGGGATTGGCTCCAGCAGACCCTCATGACCCTGTAGTTAGGATGCAGTGGGTTGGATAATGGATGGATGGATGGATATTATATCTTTAAAAATGTTGTGACAGCTTTAAGTTATATCTTGCCTAAAACATCACAGGTTTGGTTCTCAAAAACTTCTTCTTGTGGGACCTCCAGCCATTCCTTGTACTTCTCAAATTCCACCAATAACACATCTAATTCAGATGAATGATGTGGAATGCAGAAATATATGGCAAAAAACTGAAATAATAATTACAAGAACAAAAAGGAAATCAGATGAGATGAAGGTTTCAGGAATTTATATATAAACATTACAGCCTTTGTAATGTTTATATATAAATTCCAGGATCCCAAAGCACACGTCACGTCTTTTTACGTTTTCCCAGCAGTCTGCAGTCAGACACTGGCTGCCACATACTAAGTACGTTTTACTTTGTCACTGATGGACTTTAAAACGTAGGCTTGTCAAACCATTCAAGGTATGTTCGCGGTAGCTCTGAGGCTAAGGATCTGCACTGGTATCCGGAAGGTTGCCGGTTCAAATCCCCATCATTGCCAAAAGAGATTCTACTCTGCTGGGCCCTTGAGCAAGGCCCTTAACCTTCAATTGCTCAGGAGGGCGCTGTACAATGGCTGACCCTGCGCTCTGACCCCAAGGGGTATGCGAAAACTAACAAATTCCTAATACGAGAAATTGTCTAAGGCGAAATTAAGAACAAAAAAAAAATCTCTTTAGCACCTAATCAGCTGGTCTATTTCAAAAAGGACCTTTCAAAATGAACCTACGATAACAGAGAGAAACCCCAAAACATCCAGCATTAAGAGCCCATTTCCTTTATATGTAGACAATATACAAATCCCACAGTTCAACAGCTGGAATAGCAACGAGCCAAGCAATTTGCAATTCAGGGTCTTGCAGTCCGGGTCACATCTCTCCTAACTATCTCACTGTATAATTTACACAGAAAAACCATCAGTGTTAAAGCAACCCTTAAAAGCGTACATAAAAAGTGTATATGAAAACCAGGTTCATAATTTACCACTGGTTCCTTCATTTGTACTGTCTTCACATTAAGGAGCAGGCAAAGTTTATGTGCTGAAGCCGGTTGTTTGCTCAGACCGAACACACCTAATTTGATAAAGCTGATGAGACTGCACTCCTTTAAAGGCCGGATTTACGATGCCTCCTCATTCTGGTCTGAATTGCAGCTAATAAAAGAAAAAGGAAAAAAGTGGCCGACAGGCAAAAGATTATAAATGAGGGACTCTTAAGTTTTAGGAGCAATAAAGAAAAGACTAAAGGAATGATAAGAAAATAAAGGCGCAAAGCGTGACTTTTTACAGAGAGGCAAACTTTTTCCTGCAGCATGGAAGACACCGAGCCCACCTTTTGAAAAGTCCTTTTTTTGTTTATGTATTTCTATAAATACCTGGCGTATCTTCACCTGTATTGTACATGACTTAGCTGCATCACGTTAAAGTGTCGCAGATCTGAAAAACTTTAGCACAAATCCCCCCCTCAAGGCTCACCCAAGCAGAAAAGGCCTCATTGTTTGGGTCTAATTATTCCCAGAGCACTTTCTCCAGACGTTCACTTGCCTTCATGGGGGAAGGGCATCAGACTTATTGGGTTGTTAAAAGAAGGAAATGCTGGATTTAAAAACAAAAAAAGTACCGTATACACACACATATACTGTACTTTATATATAAACACATAAATACGCTGCATAAAAACACATTTTATTAATAGTTGTTAACAAGTCCAGAATACGATACCGCTTGACATCTGGATACACGACGACTGATTGCACGTAGACATGGTGTACAGTTCTTTAAACAATTCATTCAGGGTCACTCAGTGGCCTAGAGGCAGGACCTGCCAATGGAGTAAATGTCAATGACTTAAAGCCATGTCAGATTAGACCATTTTCAGTTGCAGCTTTAATTTAAATAATCTTAGCAAGTCAGAGGCAGGCGGTGGCGTTCTCCTGTGAACAAGTCATGTAATGTCTTGTGACTCACTCCGATAAAATCAAGCAGGTTTGATTTGGTCTTTAGGCATACAGGCGGTCTCTGTGCTCATGAGGGCCAACAAGCAATGAATGCTTATCTAGAAGAACAATGCATATGAAGCAGCAATGAGGAATTAAGCAACACGGGTGTCTTGGACTTCACACAAAGAAGAGAAGCTCGTCCGTGTGAGAGCTTGTGTTTTACATAGCATGGCAGGATGGAGAAAAATAAAAAAGGGGGGCTGATATTTTGGCTTAACTCACTGTACTTGTTGACCATTCATACAGGGCAGGCTCCATCAGGTAATACATCATTGGCCATTATAAAAGTAATAATAATAACTATGAGATGAGAATCAGCACCTCCAAATCCGAGACCATGGTCCTCAGCCGGAAAAGGGTGGAGTGCCCTCTCAGGGTTGGGGGAGAGATCCTGCCCCAAGTGGAGGAGTTTAAGTATCTCGGGGTCTTGTTCACGAGTGAGGGAAGAATGGATCGTGAGATCGACAGGCGGAACGGTGCGGCATCCGCAGTGATGCGGGCTCTGCATCGGTCTGTCGTGGTGAAAAAAGAGCTGAGCCGTAAGGCAAAGCTCTCAATTTACCAGTTGATCTACGTTCCTACCCTCACCTGTGGTCATGAGCTATGGGTAGTGACCAAAAGAACGAGATCGCGAATACAAGCGGCTGAAATTAATTTCCTTCGCAGGGTGTCTGGGCTTTCCCTTACAGATAGGGTGAGAAGCTCAGTCATCCTGGAGGGGCTCAGAGTAGAGCCGCTGCTCCTCCGCATCGAGAGGAGTCAAATGAGGTGGCTCGGGCATCTGATCAGGATGCCTCCTGGACGCCTCCCTGGTGAGGTGTTCTGGGCACGTCCAACCGGGAGGAGGCCCCTGGGAAAAGACCCAGGACATGCTGGAGGGACTATGTCTCCCGGCTGGCCTGGGAACGCCTTTGGGATTCTCCCGGAAGAGCTGGAAGAAGTGGCCGGGGAGAGGGAAGTCTGGGCTTCCCTACTTAAGCTGCTACCCCCGCGATCCGACCTTGGATAAGCGGAGGAGGATGGATGGATGGATAATAATAACTAGCCGACGCCCGCCGTAGCATACAACGGTGTAAGAATAGGAACAGAAAATGGTGAGAAAGGAATTCAGAAATCAAGAAGAAATGAATACTTCTTGAAAGATGCAGTTGTGAATAGGTGTTCTGGTGGGGACGACAGATAATGAGTCGAAAGATCTAACCCTAGAAAAAGCCACATACAACTGACCGTGGCTGAAGACTGGTTGTTAGAATTATTATTATTCTTTTATCGGGAACATGTTGTAAATCTTTGTGCCAGCCAATGTCTCCATAAGGGAATAAAAGTGGGTAAACCATAGGATCGCAATTCATATTGAGCGTGGAATTCTGTTTACAGGAGTTGCCTATGGGATAGATGCAAATGTCCCTTTCAGCAGGCGGTTTGCTATCTTCTCCGACGAAAATCGCTACAACATTGGTGTGACACGTCGAGGCATTGTTTTGTCGTAAATCCTGCCTAGGGTTTTCCTCGAAAAGCATTCGTACAGATGCTGTTGGATTGGACTGAGACGATTTCATGCATGTGTTTGTATGATTTAGCGAAGGGTTTGATGATTCTGAGCATGGAATCTAGCTGGAGAAGTAAATTTTCGCTGCATGCAGAGTTTGCTTTATTTTGTAAGCGTACTTCAGAAGCTTGGTGAGAAATGCCGTGTCGGTGGGACCGGTTTTGTAGAGGAGCAGCTGGCAGCATGGGGAAGGGTTTGGAAGAGGACGAATAGAAATCGAGAAATGCCATGTTGGCTGCGTATGGACGGGACCGGTTTTGAGGTGGAAGCAGGATGAACCAGAAAAGAAATATATATATATAAGAGATTCTTTATATTTACAGGTTAGAAAGCGCTTTTCTCACTACTTGAAGCATTTTACATTGAGAGTGACGAGCCACTTCAACCACCACCAATCTGCAGCATCCGCTTGAGTGATGCAACGGCAGCCATTTTGCTCCAGTATGCAAACCTCATATTAGCTATTAAGTGGTTAAGCGGCAAGATTAGAGACAGAGGATGATTGTGGCAGAATGACTAGACCATTTAGTCCAGACAACCAGAAATACCCTGCTCTTTAAGAAGGATGCCCATGGAAAGTCAGGACCTCGGTTTTACATCTCTTCTGAAAGACAGCATCATGTTTACAGCATCGTGTCACCATAACTTAAATGGGGCATTGGGATCCCCACACAGACCACAGGATGAGCGCCCCCTGTTGGCCTCACCAATTCCTCTTCCAGCAGCAAACTAAGCTTTTCGAAGATGGTCTCCCATCCAAGTGCTGGCTGGGCCTGAACATGCTTATCTTCAGATGGATGACCTGTTCTGACGTGCGTGTTGTATGGCAAAGCATAACAACATTGTCACTGTGTTGAAAAGTCACCGAATTTGACATAGCCAACAATTTTCAGTCGTTTAAACTGACATGGTCTGGAGACAAGATCAGCAAGTGCCACCTGCAAGCTTGTTGTTTCCTACGATCAGAGATGTCATGTAAGGCGACATTGGCGTTAGCCACTGGGTCACATGACCATAGTATGCAGGCTCCCAAGAATTTAATGATAATCTTCAAATGGTACATTTGTCTAATTCTAATTCTGTTGCCCCTATTTACTTTTCAAGTCCAATCTATCCATGTTGACAGTCTACATCTGCTGTGCTGTGCATATTACTAAATGACAAAGGTTTGCCAACTTTGTTATGTTAGTGATAGCGAAAGGCTGCATACATAGAAAAAATGTTAACGAATGAATGGCCTGAACACAGCAGACAATCCTGACACTGAAGTCTATGCTGACATGCAGGTTTCCTTGGCATTTTGGCATTCATTTCCAATTCCTTTCTTCTTGTCAGCAGAAAACAAACCAATCCGAGTGCTTTATCTTGCAACCCTCCACTTCACCACGTCCACCATTGTGGGAGACAGCCAGCAGTTCAACCTGGCCGGGACGCCCCTAGAATGGAAAGATGGGAGAAAACGGCTATTTGTTGACATGGCCTCCCCCATAATGCTAGATGGAAGATTCCCTGAAGTGTATCGGTGTCCCAGATTCCCACAGGGCATCCTGAGACTTGGAGTTCCGATTCTCAGTCTTGCTGGGTGCCACAAGGGGGAGCTGTCAAAGGACCTGGGGAGTCCTGCTTTCCCTAAAGCTCGGAAGTACTAGTGGATCAGAAAGACAGAAGCTCCAAAGTATTTCCGGGCTGATCAGAAGAACTTGAATTATCCAGCTAACCCAGAAGTGCTGGCAAGTCACGTGGGAAGAAGAACAGAAGCACTTCTAGGTCAGGAACTATATATATACAGACATTATTATTTAAAATCTCTTCAAGTGACAAATATCTGCTCATTTATTCTTTCTCTTTCAATCAAAAATGAACAACTTTGGAAACGCCACTTTCTGCTGTGGCACATATGCAGGAGAAACCACTGGGCAATTCAGTGATTGCGGAACTGAATAACAGTATTAGATAGAAACAGAACTTCAGACACCTTTACTGTTCGTGAAAGCAGTACAATATGCCACCGATTAAAGGCACCTGTGAACCATTCAATTTGGGTGGCATTTAATGATTACAAAAAAGCCCCCCCATCATCCACCAGGCATTTTCTTGGCTACTCTCTTACTGTTGACAGGGAAAAGTAAATTAAAAAAGAAATTCAGAAAAAGGAATAGATAGTATTCCTTTATTGTAAAGAAAGAAAGAAAGAAAGAAAGAAAGAAAGATTTGTCAGCAGAGATGAATGCCAAAGGAAAGTTTTCTGCCAGCATGACACTCATCACCAGGAACACTTCCAACATCCTCACCCTTACAAGTAAGTGGCTGGTGGGTCAGCTGCATTGAAAGCTGAATGAGGAACCCTTTAATTGGGACAACCTCACACCCATGGACTGCCATCTGGCATGGGGTGTTGGCACCAGAGGGTATCCTACAAGGAGACCAGGTGCTCCATCTCCTCCAGAGCTCTCATTTTAGTCAACTGACCAATACACTCCTCTATCCTACATGTCTGCCACAGACCAAACTCAGAAAAAAGCCACTCCATCCTGCTGGTACTAGGCATCCATAATACACACACATAAACTAAGTGGAGCTTTGTCCTGCTAATGGAGGAAAGGTTGTTGAAGCCTGTTTATATATTAAAAATAAAAAAATATATAAAAACTGCCAGTCAATCCCAACATCAAAAAATAAAAAAAAAGCAGCACTTTGGTACTGGTCCCAACCCCACCGGCACCTCTGGCAATTTCAAGCACGTCTTGCCAGGCGAGTCTGCGACCTTATTTAAATGAGGTTTCCTCTGCAGAGACAAGCCGCTTGATCTCCCATTAACAAAATAGCTGATTTATTTGCATCCGTGCAAAAATGTTATTTCTCGTGCCACCAAACACCGCTACTCCCCCAAATCCTTCTGCAAGTGTTCTTCCTATTTGTCTTCCTTACAGACACAGACATGCACGGTGAATTATTTAAAGTCCTTTTAGTAAATAAAGCTGAAACGTCTCGCTATATAGACTAGAGCCTACTGGGGAGTGAAATAAATTTTAATCCAAGTGTCAATCCTTCCAAACTGAATAAAACACCCTGTGCCAGAATAGTCGATCGCTACATCATGCATAAACAAGATTTTAAAATGGCCCTTCTACAGACGATGGCATCCCAGCAATCTGCAATTTAAAACTCCATCTCAGCTGCTGGGCCACATCAAACACAGATTTGCTCATTTTGAGGGCAATCATGATGAACCTGGTGGCCAGTGGTGACTTCTTAAGCTGTTACTAATCTTCCTCTATTCTGGTTCTCTTATCAGCATCCTGCTGTGGCACTCAGTGCCCACTGCTACACTGCCAAGCTGTCTTCTTGGCCAAGAAAAGACATCCGAACTACTGGGATTACTTGAATCACTGGATGGAAAGATACTATCATCTGATTAGACAGTCCAGCAAAAATATATACTGTACAATGCCTAAGACTAGTTAGCCAAGGACTGTGAGCAAGTCTGATGATGTCTGTTATTCTCTCCAGAGATGCTGCTTACTTTATCTTTATGAATTACTGGACAGCTACTATAACGTTCCATTTATGTTAAATAATTTCAAACTGCTTTGCTTTATTATCCGATTAAACAAATCTGTCTTTTATGCAATGTGTACCCATTATCTAAGGTTTGTAATTGTATTTTACCTGCAAATTTGTCACAGCTCTCTGACCTTACATTTAATATAAAGCACTATCTGTATAAATAAAGTCGCAAACCATTTCTGTTTCAATATCTGTTTCCTAATAACGCAAAAACATCTGAATTGATCTCCACTGATTTTTGCAGGTGCCTTGCCATTGGCCTCACTTAAAATATAGACAATATATCACATCGGGAAGAGGGTTTATAATGGGAGGGGGAAACTCAAATAAACAGCGCCACCACTGGGACTACAACTCCCATCATGCAGCACAAGTTCGCTGGGATAAGGATATCTTCATCAGCCCTCACAACGTTTTGCAGCTGCCAAAGCAGAAGGTAGTAAAGGGTTTTGTTCTCAGTTATTCTGACATTGTCTTGCAGGATTACAGCTTTTGTCTACGACTATGTCCCTTTTGTCTCATCATGGATTGTGTTTAGCCATGTGGAATTTCCAAACAGACATTTTTTTACCACTATTTTTTTATATGCAGGCAACATTGGGTACAGTGGTTAGTACAAGAATTAAATTAATTAAATTCAATTCTTGCAGTTTGACATGCCAGTCTATTGGGGGCAGCAGCAATTCAGTGAGTGAACGCGGCTCCAGCACATATTACATAACAAAAACAGACTCCTGGTACATCTGTCTTAATTTTACACTAACCACACAGGACTTAATTTGGTGTTCCATCACTGCTAGCGAAAAACTACATTTTTAAACAAAAAACAATCTTCACTCTCACTAGTGTTTACAGATCGTTTACAAAAGTATCTAAGTTCACACTAAAATGACTGAAAAAATATATGACGTAGATGATCACCTGCCACAGGAAGTGTCTTCCTTGAAGGTATGGCTATTCTACCAGTCACAAAACTGTATCGACTGGTAAATTATTTCCCTTGTACAAAGATACGTACAGGTAAACAACACGACGAGTGTCATGGACAGCAGCTCCTATACAGTATGTCCGCTGTGTTTTTGTTCCATGAAGGGTGATCAATCAGGGAATGAGACGTTGTAATGAGCAGGATCCAATCATGAAAAGCCACATAATAAGCCTGAACCAATCAGAGCACAATGAGAGTCTGCATTTTCACTGTACACTGCAATGTTTTCAGAAATATATACGGCTCTGGAGAGCTTTTTCAAAAAGTCTCGGTTTACTTAGGGAAAAAACAGTGGAGACGCGTGAAAGAAAGGTAAAAACGGAGATTAACGCATCGTGAATGTAGTATTAGTTATTGGACTTTGGAAATCAATTAACAACCTTGATTCAAGAGACATAAAAGAAGAAACTGAGGGTAAGGAAGCATTTTTCTCACCATGTTAGAATTGCGTAAATACCTCGTGAACAGATTTATACTGCTTCATGTTAAAACAAAAGCCTAACAGTGTAATGTGATGTAAAGGAAGGATGCGATTTTAATTCACTTCAAAAAGCATCAATGAACAGGAGTGGACACAATTCACTTGTACCCAGAACAGCAATGAGAAAAGCGGAGATGAGGTGTTGTGGTTACACATTCACAAGCGACAGCACCCTGAAAACCCGAGGCAAACCACAATGTGAAAGTACAAAAAGGATTTGCTTTTCTGTTCTTTAAAATGCTCTACTTCACCAAGACAGATGGATCTCCTGACTGATCCGTTCTCATCATATCTGTACTGCAGCCATTACCCATTCACAAGTTTCCTTCTTTGGTGGAATTCAGATGATAGTTAATAGATATATAGTTAACAGTGTCATACATGCGTGCATAGGGGGCATCTTCAGGGCTTTACATTAACGGTTATTCCACCCTGAACCACAGGCTGGTGCTATCGCTCACATTTCTCCCTCAGTTCCGAAGATCACAGGCTGAAGGACCACTGACATCACTTCCACGCATCCTCCAGAATTCTCGACTCTTAGGCCTCAAGATCTGCTTAACCTGAAGCACCACCAGAAGTAGCCAGTCATATTGGGCTCACATCTGAATAAGACACCACCTCAAACCTGTTACTTGCACTGTTTTTTTTGTTGGCGTAACATCTGCCATTACACAGGGTGTACCCTGTGGTGTCCCAACCGTTTAAACATTTCCTTGTTTCCACTTACAGTGGAGAGATTTTTACAGAAGCTCAAGAAATATTATAACAATCCCCCTCAGAGATACACAAGAATTCAAAAAAAAGGAGAAAAACTAACTTTGCTAAAGATAAGGGAGCAGCCACAGTGAGGCATTATGCAGGCCTATAGCCATTGGAATTGGAGAAAGTACGGACTTCAGTCAAATGACCATTGCTTTATAACCCTGGAAAGGTTTGGTCTGGTAGATTCTTTTTTGTGAACACTAAACTTGTGTCTTTAAAAACTTACACAAGATTTCCAGCTTTGAAAGCTACATCACTGTATTCTTCACCTCCGTGAGTGGACAGAACAGCAGGAAGATCCAAGAGCTACTCCATTCAGATCAACGAAACATGGTGGCCGTTATCTTCCACTTCAGGGCACCTAAGTGTCTTTCCAGTCACCACTGACTCTGCTCTTACCTACAGGATGATCATCCTCAGAAAATCAGAACTGTTTGATGTTATCTATGTAATACAACTTTTCAATTTTCATGAAAACGCCCGACTTCCCCTTGCATTGTGCACAATCAGAAGCAAGATGTAGTTTCATTCGGGACAGGCTAATCAAAGGATACATGCCATCCATATTTGCCCTGCCTCGATCGCAGTCATCATCATTCCTTAGCGCCCTTTGCCCAAACCTAACCCTGTCACTTCCATTATTGCCTTTCCTGAAGTGCATGTTGCCTGACTAGGTGATTTGATGGCCACTAAGGTTCATTTTGGAACCTTACTGCAGTAATGAAGGACTCATATAGGTTATTATACATTTCATTTTTCTACAATAAAAATAGGATTAAAACGATTTACATATGTTACCCACTTTAATGAAAAAAGCCACATTTGTCTAAACATGTCTGCTTTTAGTGGCTAAATTATCTGCTAAGATAGATGGGATACGATTGGAGGAGGAACCTAACCCTACCCTACCCTACACTACACCCCTTCTCTCAAATGTGGACTGAGGATGGTTTTGGTTTTCCTTTTTCACTAAAATCACACCTAGTAGTTCAATTCTGCATAAATTTAAGTAGCCTTAGGCTACTTGAACCTTGGCACATTTGGCATGCCTGGGCACAACCCCTTATAAGACTTGCAAGCTTTTGCTCTCAAGCTGCCGGCACAATGTGAACATACAGCACAATGAATATTTAAGCACACCCCCTCCTGCGGATACAATTCTTCAACAGACAGATTTATCGTTATGGTTAACATTTTCATTCTCCAATGGAGATTTGTTTTCCACAGATGTTTCCCGAAAGGCATGCAACCTTTAGTGTCATTGTCATACAATGCAGGTTTTTAATGTTTTAAAATAAAAAAAGAATGATTTCTAAAGAGATGCGAGTAAAAGGCAGCTTATCAAACAGGTGGCAGTAAAGCTGGGTTTCGAGCACAGTGCCACAGAGTCCGGATATGTGTGTGCACTTTAGTGGAGGGGGCAAATTTCACCAGCAAACATCCCACAACAAACCTTTTCCTCGTCTACTTACAAACATTTCACCAGCATGTTCAAGTAGTCTTCCTGTCACAGCCCAGAGAAACCTTACTAGTGGGGTGAGTGCTGGACATTTGTGAGCACAATTTACTGCCATTGGTACAAAACGTAGAAATCTGATTTGATTGAAAGCAAGTTGGTTTATACAGTATGTTCATATGCTAGAATTTAAAGGAGAGTTGGCTGTAATTCTCCTAAAAACCATAAGACAATAAAATCAGCTGTGTGACTCTCCACCAACTAACACCCAGCCCATTCAAGCATAATTGGGTCCATCTGAACCTACAACATCCCAGCTTATGGCGGTTATTAAAAGGGGCACCAGGATGAGACAGCTGTGCCAGACCTGATTGTAGTTACTCTTTAAAAACACCGGGGCTCAGATGTTAGAAGGGAATGTGGACAATGCGAACACCCTGAACCGATTTTAAATAGATTTGTCTCCCACTGCCAACCTTCTTCCAATGACCAGTCTACCCAGACCATCCCTACCACATCAGCAACTCCTATCACTTCAGCTGGAAAGGCCAATGATGAGACCACCTCTGATCATCAGTATAGGGTGTCCATAATTCATAACCAAGTGAGGAGACAACTGAGGAGGCTACACAGTGGAAAAGCTGCAGGGTCTAGAGAGAGGGAGTCAGTCCTTGAGTTTTTAAGGACTGTGCTGACCATCTTTGTGGTGTCCTCTGCCACCTCTTCAGTCTGTCATTAAGGATGTGAAAGTGCTGCTGATGTGGAAATACCCTGCATTGTTCCTGTTCCTAAGAAAGCAGGCATCTCTTAACCTAAAAATAACAGGCCAGAGGTACTTATGTCTCCCATCATGAAGACCTAGGGAGGCTGGCCCTGGACTATTGGAGTTCTCTTGTGATAGACCACCTGGACCAACTGCAGTTTTCCTGTTAGACGAACATTGGAGTGAAAGATGCAATCTTCTATCTGCTCCACAAGGCTTAGTCCCACCTGGACAGGATTCATTTTTTTTTTATTTCTCCAGTTCCTTCAATACCATCCCACCATCTCTGTTAAGGAGTAAACTCAGAGATATGCAGGTGGATGAACCTATGGAGTCCTGGAGAGTAGACTATCAACCGCAGTTTGTGAGGCTTCAGGACTCTGTATTTAATTTATATGTCATCAACACTAGAAGACCACAAGAAATGGTCCGGTCTCATATTCTCTTCACTCTGTACACCTCGTACCATAAATATAACACCAAGTCAGGTCACTTACAAAATTATTCTGCACTTGTGGGGTGCTTTGAAAAGGGGGATGAGTCAAAGTAGAGGAGTCAGGTGGAGAACTTTGTTTCTTGATAAAGAATGAATTCTCTACGACTTAACATTAGCAAATCCAAGGAACTAGTTATTAACTTTCACTGCACCAAAGAGCATCCCCGCCCAGTTACTCTTCAAGGACTCCACGCTACTTGCGGGTTCACAGCAATGACAGACAGGACTGGTCTTGTGACACAGAGAGCTATAGAAGGAAGGGCACTGCCCACTCGTTTTCTTTAGAAGACCATGTTCCTTTAGTGTGGGTAGGGACAACCTTCACATCTTCTATAAATCTGTGATGGCCAGTATGATTTTCTACACTGTGGTGAGCTAGGCTGGTAACATTACTTCAAGAGAGGCCCACTGAAACAACAAGTGAATTCAAAGAGCAGGCTCAGCTACGAGCCACACTCTGGACCCCCAGGAGGTATTGGTGGAGGAGAGAAAGAAGACAAAACGGAGTGCCATTATGAACAATGACGCATGTCCTCTTCTGAAACATCAGCCTTGAGGACTTTCAACCAACAAAGCATTAAGCAAAAGACTGTCAAGAAACGTCGCTCGCCTCCTTCATACCAACAACAACACACCTACAATGATGTCTCATCGTGTCTGTAACTGTCACGTCAGACGTTTTCTTCCTTTGTAGTCATTCTGGGGTATATCTGAGAGGGGTTTGTTCTTTGTCATAATATAATGATATTATTTATTTATTGAGCTTCTGTAAAAACCAAAATTCCCCCCGGGGACAAATAAAGTTTTATCAAAAAACAAAAATGAAAAGCATTCTATTGGGTTTAAACCTCTCTCTCTCCATGTCATTATTTCCATCTCTGTCACATCGACATCGCCAGCAGAGTTCACTCAGCTAGTCTGAAAGGGATGTTGCTTCATGCTAATATGTAATTTGAAAAGGGAAAGGGCGAGGCTTACACATGCCGTCTCACTGAAAAAGGCGATACTTTATGCTAAATAACCACATTTGCATGCAGAAAGCATTTTCCACAGCAAATACCATCCATCCGGGAAACTGCACCCTGAATGCATGACCTAAACTCACTGTCAACTTTGTAGCTCCTCAAGAATCCTAAGATATAATAATGTACACAGAATGCTGTTTACAGAAGCAAAAAAAAAAAAAAGTTTACAAGACCTTTTACATTTTTTATTGTGGTGCGTATTTTTGTTTTAACCAATTCCATACTCAAAGTTGTATACCTTTCACAACAGGTCGACAAGTCTGACACATGAGAATGCCAAGATGTTAAAAACGTATTACAATTTTTTCTCTCTATAGAAGGAACACGTTGAGTAAAAGTAACATTTTAACAGAGATCACTATTCTATAGTCTGACACTATCATATATGTAATGGAGTAACAGACACGCCTACATGAATAGAAGTGCCAACATCTTAAATGCACACACCCTTACTGGAGTCTTCATTCAGAGAGTGATGACTAACAATCCTGACCGATTCAGAGAAGAAGAATGAGTCATCAAAGTAGCCAGGGAGAGATCCATGCTGTTGAAGTCTCCCTTTTGCAGCAGTACAGCAAGAGAATGCTTGAGACCTGGCATCAGTCTGAGGCTTCACGGCACTGATGAATAAAGGAAGAAGAAACCAAGAAAGATGGCTTTAACTTGTCAGTAGCCTTATTCGGTAATAATATATAAAATGTCAGAGTGCTCGATTACATTGAAGTAAGTCTAACAACACCCAACAACGTAGTAGGTATGATAACCTTTGAACTGTGTTCTGACATGTGGTATTCATTTAACATACACACTTCAGTAGTCTTTTGGTTTATTTTTATGTACATGCACACCTATTTGTAATGCCTACAGTCATGATATACAGCATATGTGCACATATAAGTCGGGACTTGAAACTTGAAAAATCGATCATAAAATCAGACCCCGACTTATACACCTGTTCAAAAATGCAACACTTATTTTTTATTTATTTTTTTTTTTTTACATCTTGCCTCCTCCAGTAACGCATCGGTTTTTCAGACACGTCGAATTTTGTTGCAGAAGCGCAGTTACCAATTTCTTTCACTACTTCAACAACGTTTAATTTAAAACCAGCTTCATATTTTCTTCTGATTGAATGCTCCATCGTAGATAAGGGGTGCTCGTATGATAAAGGTGTATGAGGGTGTGAGATACAAAAACACAAAACAGTGCAAACGTCGCTTTGGAGTAGTTTGGGTATCACCGTGTGGTCACGTAGGCACAATAGAGAGAGAAGTGAGGGGCATGTGCTGAAACAGCGCATTGCTGCACCCACATAGAAATAAAAGGCCGTGTGCTCCATGGTTACTCTCTCAGGTGGGCGTTAGCATATCATAATCTCTTTGACCAATAGTGTGAGTTTTCCACATTCGACTTATACGACAGACATTATAAAATACCAGAAATCATACATCAATAATCATTATATCAATATATTAGTATATCAATAAACACGTACATGTATATGAGTGTGTCTGCACATATATATTCTTGCCAGCAATGTTCCCTCTAAGCTGAGCGCATGAGCGATCGCTCACACGAATTCAGAGCGTCGCTCATACTTCCCGCACAATCGCTCATTCCGACGGCATCGCTCGTACTTATCGCGAAAATTGGTGCTCATAAATTTTTGGCTTAAACAAAATGTCGCTCATAAACTGTTTTTTGCTCACTATATGCTACACCTTAGAGGGAACATTGGTTGCCAGTAGGAGTTGTTGTAATCCCCAACCCCAGATTTTAATTACACAGAAGCAAGTCCTGAGTTCAAATAAATGATTCTGTATTTAACAAAAAATACCTTTCCACAGGCTTCTGGCACAACAATTATCAGAAATAATAAAATTCTCTCTACCTCCGTCCCATCTCTGGGCTAGTGTTGTCCAACTCTGTGCCCAAATACACATCTTGGAGTATCTCAACACATCAGAGCATTGCTCAGTAGCACTTGCAGGTCAGAATGAGTTTTAGAACAGGTCACTTTTCCCTCTCACAGCTCCCCCCAATGGCATGGATGGACCCCAACAGGACTGCTTTTCAAGGCTAAATCTCTCATGCAGTCCAGCGGGTGTCCCAATGGTCACACTGCCAGAGGGATGCTGACAACCAGTGTACTGGGACAAACTTATGTACTTGAGAGAAACCCCCAATCATACTTTCATTATCCTGGCCAACCAACCAGGAAAGAGGACGCAGACCTTTCCAGCTAGGGTGCCCATCCATCCAGGCTGTAGATCTATTATGATGGCCGCCCAGCCATGTAAGGAAACATCATCAATCCTGGTTGTGATACCAGTCCTTACATTACAATATCCACAAATATCCATACATGCATATACACACATGTATATATCATTATTATTTAAAGTGGGATCAGAAACCATTCAGACCACTTCACTTTCTATCGTAACATACCATACTATACCATCTTTAAGCCAGCATAATCCTGAGAAGAGTCGTGGCAAGCATGGGGCTGAAGGCAGGAACAATCTCCACTGCAGGGAAAAATACACACACCACACACAGACACACACCCACAGGAAGATTTAGTGTCACAAATCCACCTAATTTGCATTTCTTTGGACTATAGAAGGAAACCCAGACAGGGAAAACATGCAAACTCCACATAGGAAGGACCCGAGATGTGAACCCTGTTCTCCTTACTGAAAGGCAACAGTGCTCCAATTTGTTTTTTATGCATATTTATTGTGATGCAGATTTCAATTTAAATGGATTTTTACCCAATAATCTGCACTCAATATCCCAACATGCCAAAGTGCAAACATGTTATAAGAAAGGTTTGAAAATGTAATAAAAAAAATCAAAAACCATACCTAGGTGGTTCCTGCCCTGAGCCCAGTTCTGCCGGAATATGAAGTTCTATCTATAACTGCAGACTCAAAATTATAATAATAATTCTTTATATTTAAAGAGCGCTTTTCTCATTACTAAAAGTGCTTTACATAGTGAGTGGGGAGCCACTGCAACCACCACTAATGTGTAGCATCCACTTGGATGATGCGACGGCAGCCATTTTGTTCCAGTACACTCATCACACGTTAGCCATTAGATAATGAAGGTCTGAGAGATAGTGAGCCAGTTAGAGACAGGGGATGATTAGAGGGCCAGAATGACTAGGCCATGGTGGGTAATTTAGCCTGGACATCTGAATACACATAACACTTTATAAAGGATGCCCAGGAATCTTTTGACCACAGAGAGTCAGAACCCCGATCTTATATCTCATCTGAAGGACGGAGTCATTGTTACAGGACAGTACAGTGTCCACGTCACTACATTGGGATCCATAACCAGACCATCAGTGTAAAGCGCCCCCTGCTGTCCTTGCCAGCAGCAACCCAAGCTTTTCATCATTGGTCTCCCATTCAAGTACTGGCCAAACTGGTTTAAGTGCTCTGGAGAATGTTATGTGCCTATGCTATAAACAGCTTGACACACACAGTCGTCTTGCCCCCCCACACCCCCGTGTTTGCATGACCATATTTGACTTTATTTGTGCGATTTCACCTTTGATGCTCTATCAAAGACCCCCCTATCAAATTAGCTATTTAGGAATGTGAACACCATGATATAAAAACAAGGCAGCAAGCCGCCGAATTTCATGAATTCCTAAATCTCAACAGACCTGAAATGATGTTGTAATAGGCAGTTGCTGTAACATTCTAAAAAATGAGGGCAGGGACAAATTCTCAACATAAAACCAAACCAAAGGGACCCCAGGCTAAAGCCCCCAGGACAGCTAAACAGGTTTGTTTGCAATTCCGAAAATCTCCCTGTGAATCCTGCCAAAACCAAACTTCATTTCAGCCTAAGTGGATTATAGCAGACGTGCCGGTGAATTCAATATGTCCTTTGTTTGATCCCTCCTCACATCTATTTAACAGCCATGGACTGAGCACTGATTTAGGAGAAATAAAGTAAATAAAGGATTTCCGAAGTCCGTGACCCTGAACTGGATTATGATTTCTAGGTATAGTGCCTTTGTTATAGGCGGGTGGTGGGAGTAGGGGTGTTTGCTTGTTGCATTAGGCTCTGCAGAAAGCTGGTATTGAAAATGGATGGCTGTACATGCGGGGGTGGTGAAGGCCGTCATATAAATATATTTAACAGGAGACGCACACTTCATTAGACTTAAATTGATTATTTAACAGATAATTTTCATCCAAATTAAGTTACACTCAACTGAATTAACACACACATAGGCAAGAAGAGCAAGTTGTCAAACAATAGCTTGTTGTCGGCTTCTTTAATTAAGCTAATGCAGCCCCTTCTAATGGCTGAAAATGGACATTATTAATAACTTACAGTATTGTAATCCAGATATCAGAAGTCAAATTGTAAACATTTAACCCCAAACTGAACCGAGGAGAAGACCACCTCCCCAAAGTAAAAAGACACAAATAGGCCGGGGTGTCGAAGTGTTAGGTGCAGCGCAGCAAAGCACCATGGGATGGAAGAAATCCCATCAAATCCTACCACTGACTTGCTGTGTGACCCTAAGCAGACCACATGGTATCCACAATATAAAGACTTAGAAATCATGGGGACTCCCAAAAGTCTAATTTCTTTTTCATAATTCCAAGAGTAACCCAGACTGCCAAGACTGTAAAACTATCCATCCTGTATTTTATATTGAAAAACAGACACACTTTAGGATGGAACACTCCACAAAGGGTACTCTAAAGAAAAAATTATCATTTTTAGGAAACAAAAGGTTTTAGAAATGGCAGTAGATTGGCGCACATGGCTTCCGCCTCAAAGTACTAGAGATGTGGATTGGCATGTTCTCCTTCAAACACCCCCAAGACTAGGCTACATGCTAACTCGAAACTGGCCATAGGTGAGTGAGCAAACGGCCTGTATGTGTGTCCCGTGATGGACTGGCATCCCATCCAGGATTGGTTCTCAGCTCTCAGTCACCACAAATCAAATTAGAATTAAGGAGGATCGGAAAAGAGATGGATAGATGTGGGAGAGATAACCGACACACGTCTTCCTGTTTCTTCTGCTTCACATACCGATCTAAATTGTACCTCGGTATCCTTATCAACGTATCAGAAGATCCAAGTGTGGATACGTTAGGGCTTTTAAAACCGAGTAAAGTGAATGTTAGGGTATTATAGTGCTCAAATACGACATCTGCATCACAGCTAAAAATTCCCAAGAGCTAAATCTCTTTCAAGTCCATCTGTGTGGAGTTTGCATGATCTTCTTAAGTCTTTGTGAGCATTTTAAAAAATGCATATTTTCTTTCCACAATGCATTGTTATGTTAAACGAGCGAGTGTAGGTAAGCAAAGGAGTGTGTCGGCGATGCATTGGCACCCTACCCTGGGCCGATTCCTTCCTTACACCTAGTGCTGCCAAGATAGGCCTTGGTACCCTGAGCAAAAAAGTGAGTTAGGTAATGGCTGGATAAATAGTGTGAAAGGCTGTATGTTACCCCTAAACAGTCAATTACAGAAAAAATGATATGTCAGTTAATAACTACAAAGAACGCAATCCTCATTTTTATATAGTGCCTTTCTTTGGGAGGTACTTTGCAGTCACAGTACATTTGTTTTCAAATTTCTGCAGTTGGAGACATGGCAAGTAATGTAAGCCAGTGGAGGCAATTGAACTGGTTGACAGCAGTGAGCAAGGTACAGAAACAAAGGAGAAATATGTCTTTACTTTCACTTCGCTACAGTTTACTTTTACTCTGATATATTTTGCTAGGCACTAACCCTAACCCTAACCCTAACCCTAGTTACTGCAATATTAAACCAGATATAAAGCTAATATTAAACCATATGGGTTATGCAAACACGCTCAAAGCTTTTCCCCGTCAGTGATCCAAAATATAGAACCAATGCTTTAGGACAGGTCACGTACATGAATAATTTGAGATGATTTTCAAAAGTGTGCCACTGGCACTAATACCTGATCATCTACGCAGTTCTTTCAAGTACAAAATCTGCGCAACCCCGTGAAACAGAGCAATGCTGGACATTGGAGATGTGCAATACCACTCTCAGTCCTTCTCAGAGACGTCACGAATTCAGACTCCGTCCTCACAGCAGCCTCTGAACGAGGCGGGGTTGGATGTCGGTCTTGTGCAACCTCAAGTCCACACCACCCTCATAGGAGACTCCAAATAGTTGGGAGGGTGGGGCTGGATGTTGGAGACACACAATGTCAGTCTCGGTTATTTGCTTACTTAGCAGATGCTTCCAAGTTTTAGGAACAACTGTTTTATGAAAATCCACATACGTGAAGAACTTGGGACAATTTTCAGAAGTAATAACTGATTGTCTATGCAGTCATTTCAAGTACAAATGCAGCCCACAGAACAGCGTCATGCTGGGCGTTAGTGACACACATCTCCTATCTCAGTCATTAACAGAGTTCATACATGGTCTTTACAGCAGCCTCCAAAAGGCGTGATGCTGGATGTTGGTGACCCGCAATCCCACTGTCATGATGGCACCATCCAAATGGAAGGAGTTTAATGTTGTTGTAACGTTGGTCTCAGTTAGCTGCACCTACACCTTTCTTTGCTGTCCTTGTGTGTCTCAGCCAGTCTTGGCAGGTGATTCCTCTACTCTGTCATTTCGAAGCTTGTGTCGCTCACCTCCTGTCTGCTTGTCGATTACCACCAAAGGTAGACGAGCCCTCATTACCCAGTATTAAAACATTATTCATATTCTTGTGGATACTTATAATGAGTGAAGGTGACTCTCAGCGTTCCTCCTACTCCTTGGTATCCTCATGTGTGCCAACCACTCCTGCCTGGCAGTTCCAGTCTGGAATAAGTTTGACTGAGCAACCAAAATGACACTGACCAATCACACCAAAGCCAAGCTGACCAATCAGATTGCTCAGAGGGACCAGACACACACACACACACAGTAGTGTTTTATTATATAGGTGATAGATGATTTATTGGGCGGCACGGTGGCGCAGTGGTAGCACTGCTGCCTCACAGTTAGGAGACCCGGGATCACTTCCCGGGTCCTCCCTGCGTGGAGTTTGCATGTTCTCCCCGTGTCTGCGTGGGTTTCCTCCGGGCACTCCGGTTTCCTCCCACAGTCCAAAGACATGCAGGTTAGGTGAATTGGCAATTCTAAATTGGCCCTAGTGTGTGCTAGATGTGTGGGTATGTTTGTGTGTGTCCTGCGGTGGGTTGGCACCCTAACCGGGTTTGGTTCCTGCCTTGTGCCCTGTGTTGGCTGGGATTGGCTCCAGCAGACCCCCGTGACCCAGTGTTTGGATTCAGCGGGTTGGAAAATGGATGGATGGATGATTTATTGCCGGTCAACGACTCATTAGTGTTTGTATTGATGACCAACGCTATTATTGCACTAATTATTTTCATGTTCGGTGTTCATTTAAACAAAAACAGGGTTATTTTATTAAGGCCAAGGAACACTTAAACTGTTTTCCTATTTAAATAAATTGTAATTAGGTGTTCATGTCAAGAAAATGAATTTTGGGAAGGGGTTTCCAGGGACAGATTAGCTCCTTCTTAAAGGGAGAGAAGCCTATATATGCCCGTATGTGTGCACTGAATCAGGATATGATCATTAAGGTGTTCAGTTCATGCTGAATGCCACGACTTCAAGCTTCTGTTGCTTGGCTCGTACTTTAGTGATTGTAATACAAATCACACGCAGAAAAAAGGAAGCTTTTCCAGCTTTAAAACTCTGTAAGAATTTTATTTTGATTATATAACATGGACAGATCCAACAGTAACTTGCACTTAATATCAAATACTTTAAAACTTTTACTCAAGTAGTTTTCTCCTTTGATTTGCAACACTTTCGAGAAAGGCAATTCTACTTTTACTCAAGTATGGCAGTTGGGTGCGTCATACAACGCTGATTTACAGTCTAGTGCCTTAAGTCACTAAGCCAGACGGCATGGTGGTGCATTAAAGTAAATGTGCTTTCCAAGACACTGCAAAGATACCAGAAGTTGCACGTGATTTGAGGCCTAAACATGTGGAGGGATGTCTGTCGTTTAAGAAGCTTGACTAATAAGAGGCAACGGGACGTCCCTACAGTAGAAGTCTAAAGAGTTTTACTGTAAACTCAAAAGGCATCTGACACTAAACTCGATTTCTCCTGCACGCTTATTAGTATTAAGTGATAAACGCCCCAGTGCCCTGTCTACATGGTTTTCTCCAACAACAGCTGGCCTGCCACAACTGCATTTGAAGACCAAATTAAGCTGACAGCCTGAGGGAGGTTGGGGGCTCTTTACATGAAGAGTCAGCCTTTCTCCTTCTCTCCACCTTAGGAAAAACAAAAAAAAAAAAAACAACAGGAATCATACACTTTCAGAGCCTTCCAAGTTAAGGAAGATGTTTTGCACCTTTGACCTGAAGCAGTTAAAAGCAGGCTACACTGTTGGATTGACGATCCGGCACATCAGGCGGCTGCAGATTTCACCCGAACTGGAGGGCTTCAAGCAGAGTCCCTTACAACAAATAAACACAGCACTGCTCTGCCATCATATTTTTTCCAGTCTCTTATAGTATGGCTGCCTTATATCTCAGAAAAAGTCGGATGAGCTTTATCGCAAAAGCAAAACTGAAGGACCACCGTGCACAATCTTCGAAATGGGAAAAAGGGAACTGTCACTGATGTAAGGAGGCTTAAACTCGTCAAAAGGGAACAGCGAACTGGAAGAAAGCAGACACCAACGGCAACAACAAATAACCTTTATTTTATGTAGCACCTTCCATCCATCCATTATCCAACCTGCTACATCTTAACTACAGGGTCATGGGCGTCTGCTGGAGCCAATCCCAGCCAACTCAGGGCACAAGGCACAAGGCAGGAAACAAACCCCGGGCAGGGCGACAGCCCACCGAAGGGCACACACACACAAACACACACACACACACTAGGGACAATTTAGAATTGCCAATGCACCTAACCTGCATGTCTTTGGACTGAGGGAGGAAACCCACGCAGACATGGGGAGAACATGCTGCCTCACAGTTAGGAGACCCGGGTTCGCACTATAGAATTACACCCATCCCTTTAGCATCATACAACACTATACACCACTTCCTTCTTGATAGCCATGAAGTCCTGAACGCATTGAAGCAATATGGGGTGGGTTACATGAAGTCTCAATCATGTTGAAGCCTGTAGTTCCATTTCATGAAGTCTACAAAACGGACAACTTCCCGAGGGAACTCGTAGAAGGAATTGGGTGGCAAGTCGACATTTTCTTCCATCCATCCATTATCCAACCCGCTATATCCCAGTCAACACAGGGCGCAAGGCAGGAAACAAACCCCGGGCAGGGTGCCAACCCACCAAAGGGCGCTCACACACACACCCATGCACCAAGCACACAATAGGGACAATTTAGAATCGCCAATCCAGTACTGAAAATCCCCCAAAACGCGAGGCAGCAGCGCTATCCACTGCGCCACCATGCTGCCCATGTAGCTCTTTGACATAAGATATTTATAGTGTACAAAAATTAGCATAATGGTTATCTCTCTATTATAAAAAGGAATCCTAGGACAAGACGTTCTCGGAGATAATTTCAAATCCCACGAGAGATAATTTCAGGTCCCGCGAGATGAGACTTTTTGCCAAGAGATTTTGACAAGTCCCGCCCTCCTCTCAAACATTTACAACCACACCCACGGTCCCCTCACTTCTCATTCGTGTGAATGCTAATGTCAGACAGTTCCTGCACTCTCAGCTCCAAGCAGGGTCAGAAATAAAAGACAAAGAGTAGAAGACAAGGTAGAATGGTGTAAAGAGGTTCAAAAACGTTGGTGCGATACACATGCAGAGCAGGTTAGAGATAATGGAAGTACTAAAATTCGAAAGTCTCAAAAAAATGATAGTAAAGATCGCATTAGCGCAAACGGAAATTATTACTCAGTGAAATAATGGAACAGCGAAAAGAGATTGAATATATGCACATACTGTAGTTGATATGACAGAAGTATGTAGATATTGTTTGGCTTTAAACTTTAAGTCGGAGACTTGTAGATCATCTAATTCATGTTGCCATCAGGGAGAAGTAGTGTTTCTTCCCAATGAAGAGATGTATCCGCGAGAATTAAAAGATTTGTTGTTTGGTGAAAGTGAAAGCCACATACGCGAACAGCAGAGACGCTAAGTAGCTGGCGCATAGTGCAGGTCAGGAGGTTGGCGAGCGAAGCAAACAGGGGGCAAAGCCCCCTAGTATACCTTAAATCAACTGGAGGCTTTACAGGTTAAGTACTGTAGGTCATGCATGGGGTCAGAGACAGCTTATTGGTTTATGGTTCAGTGTCTTGACCACTCTGCCACACTGTTTGCCATAAATCACACATAATTGAGAAATAAACAAATAAATAAGGATCACGACACCCTAAGATCTGAAACAAGGAGAAGGGGAGGGTTCAGCTTCAACAGCTAAATGATGGCAGGTCCCTGAGCACACCACCACTAAATAAGCCTCAAAGCTCATTAACACCAGAAGTGAAATGTGTCCTGCTCACTCTCCGAGTTGACTTTATAGGGTTTCCTGTATTTGCATTCCTTTACTTACAGACACCCCGATTTTTCTTTAATATTCTAAAGACATGTGGGTTCATACGTCAGTGAGTGTGTGTGTGTGTGTGGCGTCCATTCCTGGGTTTGTTCCTGCTGTCTACTTTTGTCTTCCTGCAACCCCATAACTGGATTATTTTTGAATGGATGGTAATAAATGCTCTGATATGGCTGCTTGCTATAAAAAGTTGCTATGAAAGGTTAAACAGATTACTTTTAAACTAGGGGAGCAACCTGGGTGCTGCCGGGGTGCCGAATGCCATTCTAGCTAATTAGGCAAACAGAAAACAGCTAATGTCTAGAAATGCATCCTTTCCATAATTGACTACTTGTTGAGCACAATTTTTATTTTGCTTTTGCTTTTCGAATGAATCTTACCACAGATTTGGCTTCTTGTTCAGACTGTGGTTCTGTTTTATTTCTCCTCCGTCTGAGTCAGACCACTGTTTTCTCAAAGGTTCTTTTAAAATGTACTAAATTTCTGATGAGCCAGTGAGAATGACAAAGCACAAAAAATTCCCAGGATAAATAAAACTTTTAGCCAAGGGCCATCCCCCTTAAACCCTACTTGCCAATATGACAGAGGTCCTGTCGGTCTCAGCATTTAAATTAAGGCCAAATGCCCATTTTCAGCACAGCACACTCGTGTTTGAGCTGCTGCCACAGCTCTTCACGTTACTTTTTCAGTAGTGATGAGAACCAGCAGTCACAAAAACCGACGGTTCTCAAGGCTGTGCCACCGTCTTCTTATTTTTGTCCTGCGGTGGCACTTAGTATTGTGGTCACAGTGTCGATAGTAAATGATGCGCCCATTCCTACAAAGTAGACGGCACGTAACAGCAGCATCGACAGTAATAGATCATCATCATTTCCCATGGACACTTGTCTCACAGAGACAGATGTATACTATATATTTGTGAAGACACCCATGAGTGAATTGTGATTAAAAGTGGAAGGTAATTGTTAGACGGCTCATTAAGGATCACATTTCTAAACCAACATGGCATCTCATGAAGGTGGCACAAAAAGTAAGGGCACCAATTTTGAACTGTTACAATAGATAGTAAGCCTTTGATTGCTGTAACATTTATTGAACATATAAATGTGTGTCGCATGTTTTAAGAGCTGTTACAGTGTGTGGTGCAAAGGAAAAACCTTTCTATAAAATCAAACCATACACTGGCGTTTGAAGACATCAATGGATTAATGGTTGTAGTGATTGATCAAAAAATATGGTGAATGTTTTATAAAAGAAAAGTTTATTGCAATTTAAGATTTACAACAACTAGTCATCCTCAAAATACTCTGCTCCACTTCGAATGCACTTTTCCCAACACTCCTGCAACTTTGCAAAGCAGTTCTAGAAGTTTTCTTTCGAGAGTGTCTTTAGTTGGGCTGTCATGGCTGCCTGGATGTCCTCAATGGATTGAAATTCTTTGCCTTTCGTGGACATTTTCAATTTAGGGAACAGCCAGAAGTCGCATGGTACCAGATACGGCGAATAAGGTGGATGCGGACACAGCATAATGTTTTTATTCGACAGAAATTGTCGTACTAGAAGGGATGTATGACAAGGAGCATTGTCATGATGAAGAATGAAACCGTTTCAACATTTTCCTCGGTTATTGATGTTGAAGGACGTCCTGATCTTTGCTCGTCTTCAACCGAGTCAGATCTATAACAGAATCGATCGAACCACTTGTAAACAGTCTTAATTGTCGGTGCAGTGTCAACATGATGGGATTCCTGAGCTTTTTGCAATTTGAAACAAAATTTCATGTTAATGCTTTGCTCAATATCCATTATGAATGACAAACGTGAAAAACACACTTGAACTCACCAGTGGCTCACAAATGACTGACAGTATCAAACAAATTGAAAGTTACCCATCCTAGGGCAGAGTTTGTCACATGTCAGAACCTGCATTGAATTGTTTTGCGTTGCTCTTGGCTTGTGCTCTGCATTAACATTTACCGTACTTTTTGATCACACCTCGTATGTTGTTGTAGGTGCTGTGTATACTCATTCTAATTCAGTTATGACGATTGTGAAAATATGAATTATAAAATATGTATTTCAAGTAAGTAGAGTGTCACTCACCATCAAAAAGAGGTGAGAAGGACTGCTGTTAAGAGAGTCGGTAACAAAGAGACACATGAGATGCAGATTTCAGTACTCAAAACACCTGAATCGACAGTGACAGTACTCCGGAAGAGCTACAGATGAGGCTACACAGCCTCCACTTTCCAACTGCACAGCTAAAGGAACAACTCAAGTGAATTAGAATATAAGCGGGTGTAGGCCCAAAGCCTCTAGGCAGACTCCAGACACGGGGAGAACATGCAAACTCCATGGAGGGAGGACCCGGGAAGCGACCCCAGGTCTCCTTAGTGCGAGGCAGCAGCGCTACCGCTGTGCCACCATTTAATTATTACTAATTTTAAGAGGCTAAAAGTTTGAAAAATGAATAATATAAAGATGTTCATAAAGAACCTGGTCCTTGCCATTTTCATTTCTACGGAGTGTTGTTTGGCACTTCTTGTTTACGTCATTTGTAAATCATTAAAGACAGACGCTTGACCTCGTCAATGGTAAGTGCGCTATATATAAAAATAGTGAGGCAAATAAGGTATGCAAAGAGTAAAATTAGACCCCTGCTAATTAAGAGCGGAGCGGCCCACTATGCTTTATAGAATGAATGTTCCATTCACAATTTAGTTACTAGTGACCTCAAACCATTGTTTTGTTGTGTGGTGTCTTTAACTTCAAAGATTTTCCCAAACCACTTTAAAGAATCGCAAATATAAAGTCCAAAGTAGGTGAATTGTAAATTCCGTATTTGCCCCCCATGAAAGTGTGGGTCTGTGCATTAGTCAGTCTAGCCTGGGACAGGCGGGCAGCCCACCCAGAGTGGCTTCACGCCGTGTGTCCAGCTCTTCCAGGACAGTCCTCAGTTCTATGCGACGTCAAAAGGAATTAAGCAGATTTGAGAATGGGCCCCTTATGCCTGAAACACAACAAAGGGAGGGTTTGCTACTGTAAAGGTCTGAATTTGTGATCTAGTGGGGTTATAACAAGATTAATTTCCACTTCCTTGCCAATGAAAATGTGATGACACAAAGGCAGAAAGAAATGCTTTTCTCCGAGAATGTGAGCTTGCTTACTGCGATCTCCTCCCCTGATATGCCTAATGGATGTTTACCTTCTCAAGAAGAAACAAAAAAAAAAAGGGGGCCAGGTTTGAAGAGCGTGGTCTGTACACCAAACCGCGAAACAAGCACTGCATTTCATTAGGACCGGGCGCAGACTTCAGCTTTAAAGCACCCTCAGACAACCGAGCGGCATTAGGCTCAGCGCATTACACTGCTTATCCGGTCTCCATCATATGTACACATATGGACGCCTGCTGACTTAAGTGTCTCTCTTCATTTTTCTGGTAGCTGCTGTCACTTTGCTCCCCCGGCACGTAACCCGACTCGAGTGACAAAAGATACGATGCAGCAAGGAGCTGGACTACTACAAGACAAGCCGTTTTCACCCATTCCCATACTCGACAGCCTACAGAACTCTGGGAAAAAATACAGACATGGGACAGAGTGGGAATTACAGCCACCAGTCTCAAAATGCCAATTTTACACGGACTCTAAATATGAAATCATTTATAAGTCCATCTACTGTAGGACTAAACAGACAAGGGAATACTGCAAGAAATAGTACGTGAAAGCACCAAAAACTGTAGATGTACAGAAACAAGCGACAACAGATGTCATATGGCGGCTCTGGGCGACGGTAACATAGACGTAAATCTGCCCCATCTATTTTCTGCATTCGCTCTTTAACAGTGGGGGGTCAAACAGAAACATAAGTGATTCTGGCAGCTGTGGTCGAAAGGCTCCACAAAAACAAAAATGAATGTACACCTCAAAAGTGGACAGCACTGCAAAATGACTTTCTAAACTTTTAGGGTCTGGAGGAATCAAAAAACAACCCCGAGTCAGATGCCCCACCTCACAGGCCTCCCTCATCCACATTTTGGCAAACTTGTGCTCATTAAATAAGTTAATATGTACAAATATGGGACGGGCCCAGAGAACACCCATATGGACAGGATGAAAAACAAATGCACTCCATCCAGACAAGGTGGGAATCAAATAGACTTCTGGATCCATTAGGTTGCCCTTTTTTCTTATTCTGATCATTTCATTCTAAACATTGGATTATAAAAAGTGAATAAGCATTGGACCAACATCACACTTCAGAACAAATAACAGACTTCATAAGGCAGTTAACGCCCAGGTTTAGTCTTACGGCGTCCATATTTCTAGTTTCACCACATGAAGAACTGGACGTGTCCTACTGTCCACAATTAAGAGGAGGCCCATGTTAGACATTAAGTGAAGACGACTTACCATTCTAATTCAGTAACATTTTGCACTACAATGTCCCCTGGAATAACAAAGTCTACTTTACGTAACCCATTTCTTCTTTTGTGGGACTGTGTTACTGCTACACATTTCAGGGGGTTATTTCTGGTCACAAGATCTCCATTTTCTACACGGCACCTTTGTTCCATTTCATTTTCCAAGTTTTAACAGATTCCAGATGGTTATTTTTTTATTTTATTTTTTTTTTTTTTTGATAAACAAAATCAAACTGGCAGCTTCTAGTTAAAACCAGATATAAATGAGACAGATCACTGTTGTAACGATAATCAAAAAAAAAATAAAGGCAACTTGTATCCACGTGTGCAGTACTAAGCAATTTTATATACCGGTTTTACAGCGAGACAATCATCCTCAATTGTGTAGAAGAAGAAAATATATTTGTTAAAACAAAACGAAATAACTCATTAAAAATTACACAGAGGTACTGTAGATGCCTGAGGCGTAACAGCACTGTTTTTACATTTCTAATTCCTCCATCCTTTGTCTAGTCGGCTTGTTTACTATTCTCTACATCCCGGCGTATGCAAGCACATCAGGTTGGTGTCTGTTTTATCGGAAAGTTTGCTTAATTTGGAGAGATGTGGGTGGGACTGCAGGATGTTCTTTAAGAATTTCAGTGCATTTGGATTATAAACCCAGTTAAACATTTCTCTTAAAAGTAAAAATGTTATCCAATACCTTTTAAGCAATGCAACTGTGTAGAAATAATGCAAAGAAAGTTTGAAAGTGTACTTATAACTTAATAGAAGTAGTAGTCTTTTTTTATTTTTATATAAAGTAAATTGGGACCGCTTCCACAAATGCAGATTTGACTGAACTCTGTGTTAGTTTGTGCATTTTGTACTCTTAAATGCATTTTTAAAAATAAGAGCTACAAATCTCGAGTCCATTCATCCCTCTCTTGCTGAACCTACTTAACTGCATAGCCACCAGGCAGCCATCCTGGGCAGGGCATTAGTCCATCGCAGGACACAGCAATGCACTAGGCAACACTAAAGTTCTCGATTAACGGCACACGACCTTGGAAGAGAACTGAATTATCCAGTGAGAAGCCCACACAGACACAAAAAGACCATTACTGTTGATCAGTGAAATTCACTCAAGTGTTGTTTGCAGCATACTTGTTAGGTTCGCCGGTGATCTGGTTCAAAAATGTGCCTGCCTAGATGCCATTCTCCCCTATTCAATGCATGCCGCTTTGCCAGGCCAGCGCGATATCACAGACCTATTGAAGCCATGCCGGTCTGCGCTACCTGACTGGCCAGCTTTGCGCATGCGTCAACTATTTATGGTGTATGCACAAAGGTGTGATGTCATTACCTGATCGGTACTCCAGACAGATTTACACCCCGCATGCGTTTCAAAGAAGTTTAAAAAAAATCGCAGTATTTTGAGGGGTACAATAACGGACCATTTCGAGGATGTTATGGAAATACTGCACAGATTCATTGTACGGTGTGTGTTCATTGTTGGATTATGTATCGCACATCGGGTAGTGATCTGCACTGATCCCAACAGCACTGTGGGTGTTAGTCGTGATGATAGGAGCTCGGGAGAGTGAGATAAAGGCCTCAGAGTACAATGTTATCTCAGGGAAGTAGGGCGGCGCAGTAGTTAGTACTTCTGCATCCCAAATCAGGTCACATTCTTGGCCACAATAATCGGTCGCTTTTCTGGCCCTCATGAACACTTAAAATACCATGACACCATTATAATTCATCCAAACTAGCTCAGTTTCTTCTTCCCCTTTGAATCCGATGCGTTTCTCCGAGTTTTCCCCGCACTCGAGGCAAGCCGAATTCAGCGGCGATCTGAACAACAGCTATAATTTACTGTTGAGTTCTTTTGTCAACATGTTATATGCAAACTAATGTGTAATCCATCAAAATGTTCTTGACAGAAATCTGAAAATACGTAGTTCAATAAGGATTAAAGACGAACCCATTAATACAAAGGGACTATTTATAAAGCATTGCTGTAAAATTTGCACAACTCTTCATAAAGATGCTGTAATTGGGATTCTGGGTCTGAATCGGTTACAATTGCTAACAACCCTCCGACTATGAAAAAGAAAACGTAATACACGTGAGGACCAAAAGCTAAAACCTGGACTGGCTGAACAATTATCACAGCTTCCTATCAAACAATAATGAAAAAAGCGCTTCTGTCACAATAGCACTTTCAAACAGAAAGCGAGATGACGTTTCCTTCATTCAGAAGCGCTACATTGTTAAATTTTGTTAAGGAGACATTCATGGACTGTGAAAATATCCAAAAGGGGTAAAATTATGTTTTTCCTGGTTTGCTTTGGCAATGCATTTCAGAAGACGGAAAGAGGCTACACAGTGGCTCGCAGTTCTCCATTTCTGTTTAGTGATTCTATGTTCACACTAAACTCAAAACTTAACTCAGATTGCTGAGCGTCTTATTATAAGAGGCCGGTCTCGCATCCTCATGATGTCTTTGCTAGCATGTTTTAAAAATGAACAAACCTACATAAAATTACTGCCACGGGACTATGATTGCAGATTTGCGCTCAACTACCAAGGATGGACACCTTCGTATCGGGCTGACACTGAGTGCTCATCTCTCGGTGAATCTTGAACTTGGTATGCCTGATCAGAAAATTAATAGAAGGATGAAAGGAATACACTTAACGTATTGGAGTTTTGAGATGTGGAAGAAAACTGGAGGCCATAAAGTAAGGATTTGCTGAATCGAGACGGTATGGAACTCCGACCTCGTAGCCGGGGGCAGCGGCGTCTGCTCGAATTCTCAAAATGTTCGGATTAATTAACCGTTTAATTACATGTGAAAGATCATCAATCAAGGCAATAGATAAAAAAAAAAAAATCATATATTATAAATTTAAGGTCATAACAAGGTTTACCAAATCATGGAATGATAATTTTTTTTAATCTATACGGCGCCTTTTCCGATCACAGAAACATATATATATATTTTTAACTGATTACCAATGTACTAGAAAACACCGATTGTTAGGCATAAGACATGTGCAAGCGAAAGATTCTGCTAACAGCCGGTCTACTTAAAGATCTTGCTAGCTCGAAAATCCTCGCGGTTTCTGACAGTCTCTAGTACAATATGTAGCTATCAGCATAACAAATGAAATGCGCGTTTTCTCCTAATAACTCTCTGCAAACTGAACTCAGATTCTCAGACTTGCTCTCGAGTGGTTAAACTGAACAACTGCACAAAACCGTTTCGTTGATGATCCTGAAGACAGAAGCGGGAGCTGGGACAATTCCCTAGGCAGTAAAACATGCAAATCAAGATTATCCTGACAGCAACATTTGTATAGCGTTTTCAAAGCAAGCCGAAGACAATGCTATAAATTAGTATTTATTTATTTATTAGTAGTTCACCTTCGCAAATCCGCTTAAAATCCGATTCAATATTCTGGAGACTATGCTTCACTCCACATATAGTGCCTTTAACAAAGCACAAGGTATATCAGATCTACGCCGCAGTACACCAAACTGCTGCAATTGTGTACAGCAATTTCTGCGACTAATCTCCGGGACTTCGGGCAGCTTCTGAACACCCGAAAGCACGTCGTATTAACTCGTTTTGAAAGAACAACATTTGGGCGATAATGTTGTTTGGGCTCGGGAATCCAACGTAAATGTAAAGCACATGTTGAATGAAGCCGCGTGTGTTTCCATCGCATTAAGTCCCGATTGCTTCGCAAATCCTTGGCCCATTCCCTGCCCCTGTGGATGATCTCCTTCCCGCAGAAACCGGTTAGTCTTGTGCACGTTGCGAGCTCGCATTACATTACAAAGCGAAGCGCGCTGCTATGCTACAATGTTAGCAAAAAAAAAAAAGCAGGATACTGGAGAAGGGAATTGTGCCAGTACGATCGCGCTCCCCAGCAGTTCGCTAGCCATTCGAGAACACATTCCTCGTTTGCAGGGACTACGAATGGAATTAAATGAACTCGATTCCGCTCTTACCTCCCAGAGTTAAAAAACACACGACTCCCCGGAGAGAATAAATCCCTCCAAAAACAGCCCCACCCCCCAACTCCTTCCCACACCAAGAAAAAAAAAAAAAGTCCCAAAGTGAAGGTCTGCATGCTGGCTACTCTCATCATCCACCACCCCCTACAGAAACTATATGGTGTAGCTTTCCAACTTCAGTCCCAAGACAGAGAAGAGACGAGGAATTCGTATTCGCCTACAGCATTGCTTCATCTCTAACGAGCCAATTCACCCGGCGTAGTCAACCCTGGGAACATTTGCAGAAGGGAGAGACGGCACTATCAGCCAGCCCATCTGCATTTTATGAGACACCAAAAAGCTCTTATGGCACGTGTATGTGTGTGTGTGTCGGTAATTTGGCACAAGGCGCTTTGCGATCATTTCCAAATATTTTTTTTTTTCCCCACACCATTACTTCTGATAATCCCAGCCCAACAACAACAATCCCTGGACGGGACGAATGTGTTCGGTGGGTAGTCTCGTGCACACTGGATTAAATTAGACAGGACAAAGTGGTTGGCAGTAATCCTAAAGCGGACCTCCCCGGTGTCTCCTGTGCGCAGGGACAACAACACAGCTCTATGCCAAGCAGAGACAACTGAGCCGATCCCAATTCCAACAGCGACTCGCCGACTGTTTTCTCCCCACATTACCAAATACACGTTTTCCGTGTGCTGAAATTCTTCCCTTCTTATAAGCCAAACACTTTGTGTTTCTTTATTTTAACAAGGGAGAAGAAATCACGCCGGTGCAAATGGTCTGTTGCTCTTAGATCCTATCATGTTTGGTACTTAAGCCTTATCTCCTTTTAAGCGGGCAATCGGTTTTGGAAAAATGGGAAAAATAGACATAACATCCTATTTCCAAAATTCGGATTTTCTACACAGGCATCCGCTCACTCCCCGGCTAAAGCGACCTCATCGGACACCATACATTGTGTTAGGCAAACTTCAAAAACACAGAAGCAGATCCATACACATATAGAACAACTGCAGACTGCCTAGCTCTTCCCAAAACGAACAAGCGTGCCTCGCCAGATCTGCAGGAAATGCAGGACCCCCACCCTCCTGGATCCAAAGTGTTGCAAACACCGGCGTAAATAAAGAAAAGCAAAGAAACAGCCGATCGTGCTTTACACTCTGCAAGGGGAGACTGAAATTTCCGCGATCCAAATACACCGTTTAAGTATCGATTCGAGAAAGAAAAAAAAGAAAGAAAAATAATTAAAAGAAGAAGGAAATGTACGTTTTCCTTACTCACCGAATACAAGCGATCCCGGGATTGGTATCCTTGCCATAATTACATTCCAAAACTCGTGGCTGATTCTTTCCGAGAAGGAGCTCCTAACCACAGCGTATCTGCTGCTCCTTAACATGAATGAAGCGGAATGCAGCACAGCCTTCCAGCCTCGTTCTGAATATGAAGACGAAGGGAAAAAAAAATCTTGTCAGCAGTGGATAAGCCAATACTACCTCTAGGGGGCGACAACAACCCCCCTGAAATGAATAGCCAAGCCTTCGCGGGAAAGGCTTCAAATTCTTAAATGGGCAACATCATTTTTCCGCAGCCCTGGAATACTGTGCTTTAAGAGACTTCAAATCCAGTTTATTCAAAAATACACACGCCTCCACTCCGCCAAAATAAGTACTTACTGCGTTCGAATGAACGGATGAGCCCCCCGACATGCATTTCTTCTATCCAGAAGAGGGAGACCTCTAGTAAATGAATGCAAACCCGCGTGCCTCTGGGTTTTGTACGAGATGTACGAGATGCAGGCAATTACTAAAACGAATATATCATAAGACCTAATTGGGTGAGTTATTACATTGCATAATAAAGGGCCGATCGCTTGATCGTTTTCAGTATGTTTTATTTACATGACACCTTTAGATTGGAAAATACATTTCAAAACACGGGTTACTTGTTTAATAAGTAAATATAAGGCAATAAAATAAAATGAATTAAACGTTAGGAAATTATAATCGGATAATGATTCCAATTAGCACAAATACATCAGTACCAAAAATGAAAGGTGTTACAGTTTTGCCAACATATTTTCGATGGAATAAGCGTTTCATGGGAGGGGGGGGGTGTCCGTGTTTTTACAAACTTAAAAATGCGATCCGCGAGCATGGGCTCCTTCGGTACCTAATAGAACATCTCTTAAATGGGCAATGCCAATCGGCTAAGTCATCGCTTGGAAAGATGCAGGTGTTCGCCTCATTCATTTCAAAAAACAAAAAGTTGTGAAGAGAGTGTGAGTGTGGAGAAGGGTCCCGTCCTGACCCGCTGTGCATACTGTGCCCGCTGCCTCCGAAAAACGCCTTCTCTCGTTTGATAAAAATGAAATAAATGAGCGGACGAATGAAGAAAATAAAGCGAACCGTCTTGATTTCCTGCCTTGAACCCAATGCTGCCGGGATTGGCATCCGTTCACCGCGGCTCGCAATTTACTTGAGCGCATTTGGTGATGGATTGCGGACCCCAAAACACAAACATACGTCCTCTCTGTCGCCTTGACGCACTTCAGCCATGTACACCGGTTGCTACCCGTGGTGCTTTCTGTCTGAGGTCTGCTTGTTCTCGCAGTGTTTCTTCTTAAGATAGACAGACCTTTTCTCAAGGGGTCCTATCACACGGTCAATGCTTGGCAGAAGTGTGTCATAATGACAATATGAAATCGCTATCCCGGTGTTTTTCAGATATTTCCATTTTTTCCACCAAGATTATTCGCAGAACGCTTATTATTAGAAATCAATACGATCAATTCTGGGTGATCAGGGATCTACATCATGATCTACATACATCGTGGTTTCAGTGACCTCACCTTAAATTCCAACTCTTTTTCGTATAGCGCCTTCTCTTAATTATTAGTCACTAAACAATGTCAAAATATAGCAAATAAATCTAAATATACAATACAGTATATGCACTTATTGCTTGCAAGAAAGCAGCAGCAATACGGAGTCTGAACAATGCGTAAGGGGCCGAAGAGTTTACAACACTTGAAGGGTACGTCGTAAGTGAAGCCTTCATCGAAAGTGATCTATAAACCCCCCTTCACCATGCCTGGTCTCACACCGTGTGTGACTGGAGAGGACTGGAATGACGTATTCGTGGTCTGCGGCGCAGCACCTTAGCTAGCAGGCGACGCCGTCTCTGCAGTTTCAATAAGAAGTGCCAGATATGATGCTGGCATTTATTTAGTTAAATGTACCGAGTGCCAGATATGATGCTGGCATTTATTTACCTTACTTGTTTATTCATAGAGATGTACACATGACAAAATGCCAAGAATAAACCATTAGGAAACTACCTATAATTCGTGAGATCTATACAAAATGTGCGATATTTCTTCTAATTCATGTTGCAGCTTATCTAGCCGTTTACAGAGCTTCGTTTCTGATTATATTGCTAGAACATTAGGTCACTTTTTCGCAACTAAGGCACACATTCGTTTAATTTCGAGGACCAAACAGTAACTACAAAAAAGATCCGCTTCCTCCCACCCAAATCGTGGAGGTCCCGACAGGCAAAAGTTAATAGAAGGATAGAAATGAGTTGTTGAAACCTCAGGAAAAAAAGACATCAAGAGCTGAAATGCAGCGCATTGACTGGTCTGCTGACAGCCTTTGAAGTCCGGGTGGAATAGACCTTCATGTGAAGAGCTTGGAGAGGAGACAGAAGGGGAAGTGTAGGCAGGCCTGATGAGGACATTTTTCATTTTCAACATACAAATTTCAAAAGCGTTCCGCAAGATTTTGGAGAGCGCATACGAGTATGCGTTCCAGAACTATAAATTTCTCGATAAGCAAGATAAAATTAAGCAGGGACCCACTTAGCCTAAATCCTTAATTCGGGGAGGAGACATATCATTAACCGATCTGACAACTTTTGAATTAATAAGGTGAAGCGTGGTGGCTTTGTGGGTAGCACTGTTGCTTCACAGCTCTGGGGTCCAGGCATTGAATCTCAGCCGGGCGGCTAGTCGTTTGAACTTGTACACTCAGTGCTGGGCTTTTCTCCGCGTACTCCCGTTTCGTCTGAAATCCCGAAAGTACACCTGATCTACTATAAGAAAGCGTGAACCTGCGTGCGAGTACGCCATCTGTGATGGACTGAGGTCTTCTCTGCTGCTGCTGATCTATCTATCTATCTATCTATCTAAATAATAATATTTATCAATAGACCAATCATATGTATTGCCTTACATATTAATCAATAGATCAATCATATACAGTGCCTTCATATCTATCTATCTATCTATCTATCTATCTATCTATCTATCTATCTATCTATCTTAAACAGTGTATTTCATATTTATCAATAGACCAATCATATGTATTGCCTTACATATTAATTAATAGATCAATCATATACAGTGCCTTCATATCTATCTATCTATCTATCTTAAACAGTGCCTTTCATATCTATCAATAGATCAATTATATACATTTGCCTGTTGTATTAATCAATAAATCAATCATATATAGTGCCTTCATATCTATCTATCTATCTATCTATCTATCTATCTATCTATGGTACGGTAAATGGTGAAGTTTAATGATGTCGTGTTTATTTATGGAGTTACATACAATAAGAATAATGGATGTAGGATAGTTGCTGGAAGTTTTGCATGGTGAAGCAAAATTAGCCATCTTAAAAAGTCAATAAACAATAAGCAGTGTGGCTAAGAGCCGGTGTATATCTTTTGCTTTATAAACTGAATTTTCACTCAAGGATAAAGAAGCAGTTTTTTTTTTTTTTTTTTATTATAAACTGATGCAAGTGTCTGAGAATTTGTGTGAAAATAAAGGGGTGTTATGGGTCATGGATGAGGGAGAACTGAAAATCAAGTTCATTAAGTTAATTTCTAAGCTCAATTATTCTAAAACACGACTACCTCCTTCCATTGGTTCAAAGATAAGCCAATGACAGAGCCCTGTCTTCTTTTTTCCACTCTGCTGAAAGATAAACTGCTAACCACTGCGCCACAATTTCTGCCAATTTGCCTGCAGATTCAGGAGCTGTGGTCCGCATCTAGGAGATGTCACAGAAGTACTGACACGAAATGTTCCTTTATCTCTTAGAGGAATCTAGAAGAGTCCACATTATATCACAGTACATACCACGTTTCTGGCCAAACTGATATCAACTTTCAATACAGGTTTTCTCTCTTTGTTTCAGCTCAGTAAAATATCATTGAAGCTAAGAAATGCCTGTCTGGATGTTCTGACTTGCTTTCTATTTTTTAATTACTATGGAAGAAAGTTTTTACTTACAACAGAGTGGCAAACTAAATGAGCACAAGAATGAATGGTAACTGTTAAACTACTTTCACCAGAGAGGAGTTCTAGACTGACAACGCAGCTTGGAAAGAAGGGCTCAGTTTCTGAAGCCTTGTATTTACATTCGGTATCTGAGTGACTGATTTAATCTAATTACATGATTTAACAAGCATACAACATTTGGAGATGATAAAAAAAAAGGTTTACAACTTAAAATAAGGCTTTAAAAGGCACTACCTGACAGAAGAGAGAAAAAGCAGCCAGCTGATTAAAGAAAGAATATACTATCTATCTATCTATCTATCTATCTATCTATCTATCTATCTATCTATCTATCTATCTATCTATCTATTATACAGTGCCTTTCATATCTATCTATCTATCTATCTATCTATCTATCTATCTATCTATCTATCTATCTATCTATCTATCTATCTATCGTCACACACGTGCACATGGTAGCCAGCCACCGGAACCAAAAGAAAGGAATTCCATGCCCAGCCAGGGGGTGGTGGGGTGCATTCAACCCTCTTATTTTGTCCCCGCAGACCAGACACAGGAAATTCCACCTAAATAGGAAGATGTCACTTCCGCCTCAGCTCTGAAGACACCACTTCTTATCCCGGCCCTGAGGAACACATCACTTCCACCAACTTCCCTATAAAAACCCCACTCCCTTCCTCTGTTGATCAGTTCTGTTTTGGACTCCGTTCTGTACATTATGGTGCTGAATATTTTACTTGTTTTGCAGCTAAGGTCAGGTACATAGGTGGCTGCCCCAAACCTTTGTCTTCTGTCAAGGTGTCTTCTTTCACACTATCTATCTATCTATCTATCTATCTATCTATCTATCTATCTATCTATCTATCTATCTATCTATCTATCTATCTATCTATCTATCTATCTATCTATCGTGTATAGTGCCTTTCCTATCTATCTATCTATCTATCTATCTATCTATCTATCTATCTATCTATCTATCTATCTATCATAAATTTCCTTTTGAATCTATCTATTATTGTGCTGAATATTTTGCTTGTTTTGCAGCTGAGGTCAGGTACATAGGTGGTTGCCCCAAACCTTTGTCTTCTGTCAAGGTGTCTTCTTTCACACTATCTATCTATCTATCTGTTTATCTATCTATCATATATAGTGTGTTTGATGTCTCTCTATCTATTGCGATTTTTGAATTATGAGACTCCAACACAACAAAAAAGAGTTGGGGACCGTCTCCGTATAATGTCCAAAGGCAATAATGAAAAAATGACCAGAAATAGTGATCAAAATACTGTATAGCAATTAACAAAGTACATATGCAAGAATGGCGTTTTAATACAGAAAAATATGGCGAACGGAAGTGAGTTGGCAGGAGATGTCATCATGGCTGTCAGACAGAAGTGACATCATCTTTGGAAGCCAGAAGTGATGTGGAGTCAGAAGTGATGTCATCGGGGTGGAACCGAAACTGATGTCGTGATAAGGGCGCCAGAAGTGACGTTGTCTTTGGGAGTCAGAGGAGGACATGACGATTGGTCGCCATCTTGGGAACCCGGAAGTACTGGAGATATTTTCTATTTCTTCTATTTGTCTGAAGAGAGAGAGAGAGAGAGGCATTATTACCGTGGATCAACCCCTTGTCCCACGATATTTCACTCACCTCCAGGCTTGTTGACTGCTTCCTAAGCATGTGTGTGTGACACTATCTATCTATCTATCTATCTATCTATCTATCTATCTATCTATCTATCTATCTATCTATCTATCTATCTTATCAAGTAAATTACAAATGGATTAACTGTTTAATCAATTCTTGACCTAATCTTGGGATGAAAAATAGTAGATTAAATGAAAGTAAAACACTTTGACTAAATCTAGAGTTAATATACAGGCCAGTTAAAATCCATGCTGTATATTCTTTTGAAAAATGTAAATACATTCCTGCCCATTCATTAGGTAACCCCTGGTGGTGGTGGTGCACTTTACTTTGCAAATTACAATTTACAGTAAGGCAAAAATCCCCTGTCACCTGGAGGTGGACATAGCGAGTGGGGGAACAGGCGAGTTTATGGATGAAGTAAGTGTGAAGCTATACTTCTATCTGTAGAAGATTTTAAAATTCCTGAGAAATAACACTCCTGGTTCGAGTAAATCTGGTCAGAGCTTATTCCCTTTATGTGCTCATAGCATTGTTCATATTCTTGAGAAATTAAGGTTACATAAACAATGTAAGTTGTTGCCTAACCAAGCACTCGTAAATGTGTACTAAAAGTGTACTGTATACCTACATTTGCATTTTACTTTAGGGAGTAACTGACTCTTAGCTGAATGGAGCACATACACTGTTAAAAACAATGGTTCTAAAATGGCACCTTGTTGAGTTTTATGGTTCCTTGCAGCTAAATTGCTTAACAGGGAATCATGTTTTTTTGTGAAGGATTCTTTGCAGATGAAAGTGTTTCATTCGGCTTCCTAATATGTGAAGAGAATAGACATCTTTCATATTTACTAGTTTACCTAGCTGGAAAGTAAAAGATCAGCAGACTACGAACTTAGCCTGTGTTATCGTATGCAGCAGGAGTCTTTCAAAAGCAGGAACCCACTGGTATGGATCTAAAATAATTCATGTTCTTTCTAGAACCTTCACATGGTTGGTTCTTTTGGGAACCAACACTGGTTCCCCTATGGCTTCACACTTTTATTTTCACTGTAGCCAAGGTGTCAGGAAGCTCCCGTCCACGATCATACTGTAGATTTGTGCACATAAGCCTCGAGCTAAGAGCATTTACCTTCTCAAATGTAGTTTTCTATATTGGCAGAGAGCTGAAGTTGTTCAATAAAAAAAGGGTGTGGGCAACTCGGCCTCCAGGCAATGACTCCCGTCATTATAGTGGGCAGTTCAGTAGCGCTGGCTAAGCACGCCCAACATGTGCTGCTATGCTGGGCAATTAAAGATGGCCTTTCATCTGGTTTTTATATCAGGGACTCACTCTCTCCTTTGTCTTTTGGAAAGCTGTGTTTGTTTTCTCCTTGCAGACCGTACTAATAAGAAGTGGCTGCCAGCTCATCGCTGGTTTCCTTGTTGTTTCTGAACCTCTTTCTGTTTTGTTCCATTTTAGTTTAGTGTTTTATGCAGTTTGACATTCCTGTCCATGGACTGTTCCAGCCTTGCGTCCGACACTTGCTGTCATAGGCTCCAACTGTCCCGTGACCCTGTTTTGGATAAGTGAGTGTAGAAAATGAATGGATAGATGGAATGCGGGGTGGCATGGTAGCGCAGTGGGTAGCACTGCTGCCTCGCAGTTAGGAGACCCGGGTTCACTTCCTGGGTCCTCCTTGCGTGGAGTTTGCATGTTCTCCCCATGTCTGCTTGGGTTTCCTCCTGATGCTCCCGTTTCCTCCCACAGTCCAAAGACATGCAGGTTAGGTGCATTGGCGATCCTAAATTGTCCCTGGTGTGTCTGTGAGTGCCCTGTGGTGGGCTGGTGCCCTGCCCGGGGTTTGTTTCCTGCCTTGCACCCTGTGACATTGTACTGAGGATATAGTAGGTTGGATAATGGATGAATGGATAGATAGAATGCATATTGTGGTATCTTAAAGTAACTGTCTATTTTGAGATATCCAAAATGCATTTTGAGGTATTTTAAAATAATTTCCTGTACAATTCAAGGTATCTTAAATTCATTTCAAGATATGTTAAAATGAAAGAATGCCTATTGGAGATATAAGCACTTTTACTGGAACTCATTCTGTAAATATCTTAAATTGCATTTCAAAATATGCACAGATTTATTCTAAGATACCTCGAAATGTAGTTGAGATATCTCAAAATGCACAGGATGTCATTTCTAGATATGCTGATCTGCGCTTCAGACATCTTGACAACATCTCCATATGAACCGCGTTATCATTTCAAGTTATTTAGAAAACAGATATTTTAAAATGCGTTGAAGATATTGTGGACCACCAGGGGGCGTACCGCTCCCCAAACCCTGACACAGACAGGCCAAGACACAAGTTCGACACAGCACACCTTATTTAAGTGGGGAAGCATTTTTCTTTTGCTCCCCACTAGACAGCACAGTGCAAAGCACCAATATATAAATAAATATTCACTCCTTTCCTCTTTCATTCTCTTTCTCTCTCTTCCTCTGTCCCCTCCACTCCTCCTCACAAGCCTTGTCTTCTGCCTCAGGGCTCCTTTTACAGCACACCAGGAAGTGTTCCAGGTGTTTCTCTCCTAAATTCTGGATTCTTCCGGGTGTGGCAGAAGTGGTTCCTCTCTTAACTCAGCTGCACCTGCAGCACCCCCTGGTGGCACCCACGGAGCCCAACAGGACTGCTCCAAACTACAACTCCCAACATGCCCTGTGTGGATCCGTGGTGCTGTAGCAACCCAAGAGGGGTGCCCTCTAGTGTCTTGGGGAAGACAGTGACTCCAATATAGTCTCACCCTTGGTCCTTCCACCCAGCCGGCAACCCAACGGGTTAATGGCCTTGGCCATCCATCACAATATCTTGAAGCAGACGTACTTTCAGATCTCTTAAGATGCATTTTGAGATCCTTCTGAATGTTAACCAGGCTTATGTACATATCAGAGATGCTATCAGAAGCATATATTTGCTGTTCTTTGTATAAAATAATTTTTGCTTCCTGTAGGTATTCTTGTATTATATGCTGAGTCAGAGACAGCCACCTTGTCTTGACGAGTGTGTTTTTGTTGTTCAGTGTTGTCAAATGGAACATAATTTCTAATTTATGGGCAGTAAAAGCAATCTACTCTGATCAAGCTGTTCTTGTTATTCAACTAAACCATTGTTATTGTGTAATCAGAACACAGATTACTGGATGGCACCTGCGTTGAAGAAAAAACACAAGTGTCAAAATGGCGTTTTGCATATGTGAGTTACTGTGAACCAAGTGGCTGGTGCACTGCAAGTTACGTTTTGAGGGGATCCATTTCTTAGCTGCCCAGAAGGCCTTGCTGTTACAGTAGTGCTTCTGCCCACTACAGTGGTCTGAGACCCCAGTTGGTGGTAAGGCTGATGGGGTGGATAAGCATTGACAGCACTGGACATTGTTGGGATAGTGTGGCTAACATAAATATTCAATGTTGGTTACAAGGTAGGTAAAGCACCCTTGGAATAGCAGACTGGTGTGTTGGTCTCCATATTTAAGACGGGTGACCAAATGACAGGGAGATCACACTCATAAGTCTCCCAGGTAGGATACATGCAAAGAAGAATCAAACTGGAGGCAAACATACAAGATGGTCTTATAACCATCACCCTCCAACTCTGGGACATGATCAGGGTGTAGAGACTGTAAAACAACCCTCTTAGCCAGCTGGACTAAAGATGGACTCATCTTGTTCAAAGCATTTTTCAGCTTTTCACCATAGGTACTCATTTGTCAATAGACTCACTTTAACAAAGCTCTCTTACACACTCATGCAAAGAGATTTGTCCTCCATAGCAAATTGTTCAATTACTGTACTGATCTGGTATTTATTTCCTATAACCCAGCACATTTCGAAAAACCTGTTCCATCAAAAGAACACAAACTTGAGTTCTTTTCTACATATGTGGACACATCAACAAGAGAAAGGTATTTAGGACTTATACAGTGTCACACACATGTGAGTAGGAGGAAGCTGTATGGACCAAGTGAATGAAATTCCACGCCAGGCCAGGGGGTAGCAGGGTGCGCTAAACTTTCTTCTGTTATCTCTGCAGACAAGATGCAGGAAAACTTGTCTGACTCATCCCTGAAGATCGTCACTTCCAGTTCTAGCGCCTAGAAGAACATCACTTCCAATTACATCATCAGAAGAAGGTCACTTTCAGTTCCTGTACATCACTTCTGGTCCAACAACCATTTGGAAGTTCTTGTTTGGACTCCCTCTAAGACACAGCTGTCTTGTTTTTCAAAACCCATTGCAGCCAGGGATATTATATCCTCAGATCTTTTTAAGTGTGTCTAGTCTGATCATTAAACAGCAGACAATTTGTGAAAGGTTCACACTTAAATTTATTTACAACTAGCCATTTCCCGCAGCGCCGCCTGCATAATAGTGAAATAAGACAAACTTTTAAAATCAATAAACAAAAAGGTTTCGCTAGTTACACTCCAAAACAAAGAGGTAGACCGACTCCCCACTCCTAACATCACGCTTCACCCTCCCCTGGGCCCGCTGTGTCTCTCTCGGATTCTCGCAAATAAATCGGTACCGCAAGCATACTATGATACTTAGTTCAATGAAAGAAATCGCAAAATCAACCGGAATGTTCAAGAAAATTATAGAAAAAAGCTTGATCTAAATCCATTAAGTAATTCTCTTGTGAAAAGCGGACAGATGTACAGACAGACAGACATGCATTGGATTTTATAAATATAGAGATGACATTTTTGGTCTGTTCTTAAATGTAAGTTCAAGTTTATTGTCATGTATTTAGAACTCTAACTGGCATGTCTAACCACCATTCCACAAGCTACCACTCTCCAACACCATGATCAGCAACTATTATTAATCAAATATGGACTTTACCTAGAATCACATTCACCATTATTTAAAATATGCAACCAGCATCACTAAGTTCATCCCTCCAAATGCCCTTGAATAGTCCTGTTCATGAATGTACGAACATATTAAGTATGCCCCATCATCTCAAGGCTGAAAGCCCATAATTTTAGCATGGAGTACTCCTATCACAGTTGCTGCCAAGGTTGTTTCATATTATTCTCTCTTATTTTTTTTTTAACTAACTTTAGCAATTGTTTTAACCTTAGGGGTCTCACTCAGTGGTTCAGGCTATATGGCCTGGTCCATGTTGTCCATATTCATGTTTCACAGTCATACAGTAGACAAGATGGCACAGTGTGGTGCCTGCAGTAGACCAGTGAATGGTATGGACTGAGGATGTAACTGATTTTCATTGCTGGCATTTTCTCTTCACATTGTGAAAGTTAGCATTTTGTCCTCCATTCTTAACAAGTTAATGGAAAAGGCAAAGAGCTAGGGATCTGTGCCAGCTACCAGAAGGCGTGGCAATCAGAATGATGCCACTCTATTGGTCCCTTGAGCAAAGCCCTCATACCCATTCTGAGTATGATGTTAACCTGCCTCCAGCCCTGCCAGCAGGTCCTCTAACTTGTAGGTAGGTGGCAGGACTGGCACTGTTCTATCCATTTTCATACTAGTGATGTGCTGAGCTGTCATCTGTTGCATGGCTGCTTAGGCCCTAATTTGGCACCCTGAGGTGGTTCATTGTGTGGTGGGTGTGACAATGTGCTGTATTAGTGCAGGCTCCCAACCTCTCTCTCATTGCTAAAATACATGAGGTGAGCCGTATGTGAACAGGTTACAGCAGCCCAGTAAAATATTTGATATCAAAATATTGCTGATGTTCCTGATTATTGATCAGATGCAGATATTGCTCCCACTGGTCTGTGAGTGCAGTCCAGGCCATAATGCTAGTGTATATGTTCCTGACCACAGGCCACAAAATGCTTTTGCTCCTTCTCCAAGCGTGCTGGCCACAATTTATAACAGATTTCAAAGCTTAATCCAAAGATAATAGTATAAAAATACATTAATAATTAAACAGACAACTCAAAGGTCCTAGACTAAAAGGGAAAGTGAGGTGTTTTAAAAACCAACATCCTTTTAATAATTATAACAAGCTATGTGTTGTTAAAACAAAATGGAAACCTTGGAGAGTTTAGTTCTTTAGGTATTGATGTACAGTAGTGTGAAAAAGTGAAAGTACACCCCATGAAAAGCCCTTTTCTTTTTCAGCATATGTGGATTGATTAAGATTTGATCTTCATTTTAACAGATGTTATGATTTAACAGACATCAGGCCACATGTACATTTTGCAGTCCAATGTATAATTTAAATAAACCTACATTCTATTTCCACTAGTGCACCCCTACATTCATCACAACCTCAAATACGTCAGATTAGATCAGGCGCAAATGGCTAGAGCTTCATTTGAGAGGATCTTGTCTGAACAATTCCTATTTAAACCTCAGACGTTTAGTTTGATTTGCCCTTTGTTGATGTAATGAGTGCTGCCACCATCATGCCTAGATCAAAACATACTCTCCGAGACCTTTAAACGGAATTTTATAGATTGTGAGGTTACTGAACTCTTTTTGGACCCAGCCATGGGACGGCATGCCGAAACAGACTGCTTCTCCATTGCCAAGGCAGCCACAGGTTCGCAGTGCAGCAGCATAGCACCGCAGAAACAGCTACGAGCCAATCAAGATCACGCTATACCTGCCTGTCGCCAATGGGTGATGGAGGGAACAATATAACTTAGCCACTGACCTGGCCCCGACTATGCCTGTTTGCTGTGTTTGTGTATAGGAGAGTAGTAGCTCCTGCTGCAATAAATAACTGTACTGTTCCTGTTTCAAGCAGAACAAAGCTGGTTTTGCTGAAGTACTGAGACTCAGCCTCATGTTTTGGGGTGCAAGAGAGAGACTCACACGTCACAAGATGCTTGTGAATGTGGGGAGAGACTTAAAAAGACCTTCTTAAGAAACAATTGGAAACCAACCATTCCACTATCTGGAAGATTATCAACAAGTGAAGAATATTTCAAACAGCTGCCAGCATGTTCAGGTCAGGCCACCCCAGTAAATTTAGCCCAAGTGCAGAATTAAAGATGCTTACAGATGTCCCCAGGTTGTCATCACGGGACCCACAGGTAGCTTGTGCCACTATTGATGTCAAAGTGCACGAGTTAACCATTCAAAAGAGGCTGCACAAATTCAATCTACTTGGAAGAGGTGTGCCAGAATGAAACATCTGCTGTCCAGAAATAACATCAGGGCAAGACTAAAGTTTGCACATCAAGACAGTGATGCCCAGGGGGCGTACCAGCCACCCTACCCGATACAAACAAGAAAACCAAATACTGTCCTTTCTTCAATCTGTTTCTCTTCTTTCTTTCCTTCTCCAACACTCCTCTCCCAGCAAGCTCTGTCCTCCACCTCCCGACTCTGGATCTCCGAGTACTGTCAGCTGGCCCCTTTTATACGGCACTTCTGGGTGTGGCGGGAGAGCTGCACTCCAGGGCTCAGCAGAAGGTGCAGCACCCCCTGGTGGCTCCCATGGATCCCAACAGCCATGTCTCACACTCCAACTCTCATGTTGCCCTGTGGGAGTCCGAGGCAACACTGCAACCCAGGGGGGCTACCACCTAGTGCTCTGGGGGAGGTAATGCTCTCCCTTCCCCGATCCTTCCAGCGTGAAGGCGTTCAGGCCAGGCAAGGGCCCCGACCTCAAGCCACAACACCTATGCAAACATGAGGAGTTCTAGAATAATGTTCTTTGGACAGATGTGGCACACATCTGTTTTTTGGCCACAGTACGAGAAGACACGTCTGGCGTAAACCAAAGACAGCCTTTGACCCAAAGAAACCTGATTAACAACCATAAACCACGGTGGTGGAAATGTTATGGTTGGTGGCTATAATAGAATCCACTATGATTTCTTGATTGTACCAGAGAGTGCTTGAAGATAACGTGCAACCATCTGTCAGAACATTGAAGCTCAGCCGAAAGCGGACCTTGCAACATGATAATGATCTTTAAAATACCATTAAATCTACCAAAAAATGTCATAAAAGAATGAATTGAAAGGTTCTGCAAGGCAAAGTCCAATTCTGGATCTAAATCCTATTGAGATGCTGTGGGGGGATTGAAACAGGTAAGTGCATGAAAGACTCCAACCTTGCACAGCAAAAGGAATTCTGCATGGATGAGTGGGAAGAACTTTCCCTAATTGATGTCAAAGAATGTTAGATCATTACAGAAAACTCCCACTTGAGGGGGCAATACCAGCTTTCAGAGCCATGCATGGACTTAATTTTTCCAGAGATGAAAGTGACATATTTGTTTATTTTTCAATTAATAAATTATTGGAAAGTCAAATTTTTGTTGTTTATTCTTTCAATTACATCTCCTCTCTCTAAATTTACTGTTTAAATGAAGATCAAATCTCGTATGTCCAGCATATTTTAAAAATAAAAGAACATTTCATGGGGTGTAGATACCTTAACTGTAGTTGATATTAGACTTTGTCAAATGCACGCACTTCTGAGGCAGTCAACAAACCCTCTGGGGAGTAAAAGATTGCGAGACGAAGGGCTACAGAAGGGTACTAACCTGTCTCTCTCTCTCTTCCTGCAGAAACAAAGACGAGAAATAAACGTCCATACTGCGGAGCCAAAATGGCCGACTTGTCCTTCTGTCCCTCCCGGATGACATTACATATAAGTCGGTGCCATGATGTCACTTCCCTTTCTTAATTTCCTGTAGCCATATTTAGTTTTGTATAAATACCCCTATGTTTTCGCTGTTTTTTGTCGAATGTTTGGTTGATCCCTTTTTCTGTGACAACTTTATTTTGACCTGTTTCCTGGACATTATATGGGGCGGTTCTCCAAAACTTCGAGTGACTGGCTGTCGTATTTATTTGTTCTATAATTTATATAAATGAAAGACCTGTGAGTGTGCATGGGTGTGTGTGTGTATGTGTGTGTATGTATAGAGCAGTCCGCTCTGCTCATGCTCAGCCACAGCCACTAGATGGCATATGCATGCACTTTTACATTTTTTCGCCGCTTGCATGCACCTCATTTCTCACTATGATAGACCCGTGTGCAACAATAACGTCGTGCTAATGACACAGATGAAGAGACACAACATCGAAACAAAGCAAACGCTGCAGCCCAGCAACTTGCAAGCGAAACACCTCAGCAATGGAGGGCAAAGCTTGACGTTTTCACTAAAAGCATTGTCTTTCTGGAGGTATTTGCTCGAGACAAAGATTAATAGGACTCGTATTTCAGTGATACAGCTAAGATATGGTATCGCCAGGGTCTTCTTATGAAAGCCAGTGGGGCAGCAAGCATGGGTTTGTCCACATCCTCTGCCCAGGGTAATTTTAAGAGTGAGCTGACGCTTCTCCAAGTTTACAAATATAGTAAAACTGCTAAGTAGTCGTCAGGTTGTTTTTTGTCCCGAATGCCACACGCAGCTAGTAGATGGTAATCAATACAAAAGAGTGACATGCACATGAATGGGGTGTCCTCCAAAAAAGAAAGCAACAATGCAGTATGTCAGCTACAAAGAACAGAAGTTGCCAACTCACCAAGCAGAGCCCAGGCAGATGCACTTGCATGCCTGTCTTACACTGGCCGCCCCTTCAGAATAAAGCTTTGGTTTTACGCTGGCAAAATAGCAGTTCCACATCAAGGAGAAAACAGATGGCACCAGAATGAAGCTTTTGGAGGAAAGAAGATGGATTTGGAGGAGTTGAAATGGAAAATATAAAGTTAACTAGGTCAAGGAGATTAGGAGACATACAGTAAGTAGAGAATAAAAAATAGTCCGCTGGCTGAAATATTTAAAGCAATCAAAAGGTAACTTTTCTACTTTTTTTGGGATTCTTAATTAATGTGGCAGGTAAACGAGGTAGTAATATCCAAAGACCAAGGACAGCAAGGAGAAGTAAGAACACAGAGGACGTTTCAAAAACAAGAGGAGGCCGCTAAGTCCATCGAGCACATCCAGTTAGCTAATAGCTGAGTTGTCCCTGTTATGGTTTTGCCAGTGTTGTAAGTCTGGCTCAAGTTTATTCTTTATTTATTTATGTCACGATCAGGGCTAAAATTGGGATCTTTGATCCTTTTCCCATAATGTAAGCCATTTTGCATACTATTCTTAGGGTCATGCGGCATGCTTCTAGTGGTGTGAATTTTACATAAATCGAATATAAAAAGTGAATACAAAATGATTTAAATTTGGATCTGGAATGTAATACAGTAGATTAAGGCAGTTGATGGGTTTGTCCTTCAGGTTGATGGTTTCATTCTTGTTGTCCCCCGACATAATAACACAGGGGCAATCCAACAATATGTGATGTTCACAGACACAACTAGGGTTGTTGAAAAGACGCCACTTAACCTATGTGACGTTAGACCATCCATGCTTTGTTTGAAGACGGTTGAGATCACACCATGCTTTATGCAGCAACTGGAAGACTTTCTGATGGTTGCTTATCATTGAGTTGTTAAAGATGAGGCTAATTTTGTTGTTATTATCTCAGGTTTCCTCCAATGCTTGTTGCACAAGTTGTTCTAAAGGCTAATCAATGGTTTTCTTGACTGGGCTGTACTCCAATGTGCCCTCCATGGCCTAGTCATTCTGGCTCCCTAATCATCCCCTGTCTCTAATTGGCAAGCTCTCGCACCACTTCACCACCTAACAGCTCATGTGTGGTGTAAGAAATTAGACCCGTGGCAGGCCATTGTTCGGCTTCCTTGTTGTGCTATGGCCATTGTTCGTTTGTACATTAAAATAATGATGATGTTGCTGATGACTACACATCGCTTTCACCCATTCACACACATCCATACACTTACACAGCGTGTCCAATTTAGGGTCTGCCGTCAACCTGACACGGGATGCTCAAGTACCTGGAGGAACACTCCACACAGAACTTGGAAAAGTATGCAAAATCTTTTGTGCCATGAATGGGCATGCATGGGCATTCCAGAGCTCTTGAGCTCTGCAAACACCCAGCACAGTATATTATAAGTTTATGATTTAATGATCAGTTACAGTTGCTCCAGCATACATGAAGTTGATTATTCTGTGTTTAAAAATCATTTGCATTGCTTCCATCCATCATCCACCTGCCTATTCATTCCTTTTCCATGCTACCTATCCAGTACAGTGTTGTGAGGAGCCCGTACTTATCCCAGCAAAACTGATCGCAAGTTGGAAGCCAGCACTGGCTGAGATGCCAGTCCATGTCAGGGCACACTCTCGTACACATCCACAGCGACTCTCACCAATTAACCCTACCTGCACATTTGTGAGATGTGGGTGTAAAACCAGTTTACTTTGAAAAAAAAATCATTGCAGACACAGAGAGTACATCTAAACTCCACTAGGCCTCACCCAGACCACATTCTCCCAAGTTCTGTGTGGAGTGTTCCTCCGGGTACTTAGGCATCTCACGTTAGGTTAGACTACAGACCCTAAATCAGACAGCCTGTGTTAAGTGTGTTGGTGTGTATGAATGGGCATACATGGGCATTCCAGAGCTGTTGCACAGTATATTGTAAGTTTATGATTTAATGATCAGTTACAGTTACTGCAGCATATGTGAAGCTGATTATTCTGTGCAAAATCTTCTGTGCTTAAAAATTATTTGCATTTTATTCTGACGTGGAAAAAAATAAAGGAAAGCAACACAAAGTTTGCCTTTGTTAGCCTTCATCAGGGAATAACCTTTATGTTTTTTAGTTTATATAGATGCATGCTGACACAGCCATTCACTAACTCAATTTATATTTTATATTCCACAACTTCAATATGTTAGTAATGTCAATTAAATAAAGCACAAATGAAAAATAGAAAAGCCAATCACCATACAACATGACAAGATGCAAACTGCCTGGGGACATGCAGAGTGAAGTGCTGCCAGCTACAGCGTACAAGTTCTGGAGGTAACGCAGATGGATGAGGTACTGTTTTATCAACTTTGTGATTCTCCAGGTGTATGAAAGAAGAAACACACATTTTCATGTATTGCTCTTTTTGAGCAGGTTTGGGTAGTATCTTAGATTAAACTGAACAAACGGTAGATAAAAACGAAAAGAAGCTTCTATCTGTGACACCTCTGCATGAGTACCACCTTTTTCCACCCTCTCAAACGTATGCAGATTTTAATGTCTGGAAAAACATTCTGGATTAAATCACTTAGAGATCTGTACATAGACAATGTCTTTGCATTCTGCGAATAATTACACTCCAAATGTAACTTTCCAGTAACACATTTCTTTCACTACCTTCAAGTTAGAAAACTTAGTTAAACGAAACCTGCCCAATTTCCTTCACCTCCCACCTACCTCTATGCCGGAAAAAATATTGCTCAGTCTTGAGGACTCTCTGTAATATATAAAAACATTTTCAAGTCCCTCCTTTTCAAAGATCCCAGAGTACGGTGGGAAAAAAGGATGTCTCACTCAACATCTCAGAAAAGGAGTGGAAAGCAGCCATGCACAGAATTCACTTATATGCACAAAGCATACAATTATTCAGTTTAAAATTATATATCAAGCGCATCTCTCTCATTTAAAATTGTCCAAAATGTTTCCAGGGCAAGATCCAACCTGCGAACGTTGCAATCAAGTTCCAGCCTCACTGGGTCACATGTTTTGGGCCTGCACCAAATTAATGTCATTCTGGACCCAAATCTTTAAATGCCTTTCAGACAGCCTTGGTGTCACAATCCCTCCTAATCCACTAACATCTGTGTTTGGTGGGCTCACAGAGGGTCTTAAAGTGGAGAAAGACAAACAAACTGTAATGGTCTTTACTTCACTATTAGCATGTAGACTTATTTTGCTCAACTGGAAGAATCCTAGCTCATCTCTTTTAAGCCAGTAGGTAACAAATGTTATATACTATCTAAAATTGGAAAAAAACTAATTGTCGGGCACATTTTAGAATAAACATTTAAATTGAGGGAGTGGATTCGCACCCTTCTTTTTCTATTCTATCTGTCTTTATTTATTTATTATATAAAAAAATCTTGGGACGAGAGGAGACTTTTTCAGTGAGACAAGACAAGACATTTTCAGAGAGATAATTTCAAGTCCTGCAAGACGAGACTTTGTGCCAAGAGATGAATTGAAATCCTAACACGTCCAAGCAGGGGCGGAAACGAAAGACAAACAGTAGAAAAAGAAAAGACAAAGAGTAGAAGACAAAGTAAAACGTCGTAAAGAAGTTCAAAAACATTTGGGCGTTACACATGCAGAGCCGGTTACAGATTATGAAAGTACTAAAATTCGAAAGTCTCAAAAAACTGATAGTAAAGATCGCATTAGCGCTAACAAGCGTAAATTATTACTCAGTGAACTAACGGAATATGGACATAGGTGATATGACAGAACCATGAAGATATTGTTTGGCTTTAAAGTTTAAGTCGTAGACTTGTAGATGGTCAAATTCATGTTGCCATCAGAGAAAAGTAGTGTTTCTTCCAAATGAAAAGGAATATCCCCGATAATTAAAAGATTTGTTGTTTGGTAGAAGTGAAATCCACAGACACTACAGGCAAAATAATCTTTTCGCGCTCATATCATTCAGTGCTCAAAACGTAGATTTACACAATTCAGGACCATACACTATGAGAATCGGTGGTCCTGCAACAATTAAAGCTACTACAAGTTTAATTTCAAAGAACCCACAATTCGGTCAGGTTTATATTTATAATCACAGAGAAGCGATGCAATATAGAATCGAAAGAGTTAAACGATCAGACGTATTAGAAATTCTACAGCCAATAAAGGATACAAATCCGTATGTCCAAAAGTATCGCACTTTACACAAAATTTACCTGAAAAACACAGACAAAGTTTTCTTGGATTTCTATATGAATCCGAAAGATAACTCTTGCATATATAATAAACCAACCTGTGACAAATTGTCAGCGATAATAGTTTCAAAAGACAGATATCTCAAAGACAGAGTTGATATTCGTGTTTATCCAAAAGCACAGCATGACTCGTTGCAAGCGGCAGATCCTGGAAATGACTAGCGCATGGTGAGATGGAGAGTGAAGCGAGCAGGGGGCCGAGCCCCCTAGTATTTACATATTTTTACTATTATTGAAGTGCTAATCTGCTTACCTGTTTCTCATGGTTGGGGGTCAATTTGTTTCAAACCAGTTTTGTTACACTTGACTTGCATGTATGGAATGTTTTTTTTTGATTTTGATAAAATAAATTCTAAAAAAAATGAAAAGAAACAAAGTCCCGCTGACCACCTCAGTCATGGATGTGCACACTTCCCAAGTGTATGTGTGTCAAGTTCTGTGCTAATAAGTTGCAGATTTGGTTGAGAACAGAGTATGTGGCCTGTGCAGGAAAGCGTAAGACGTAAGCATGCGAGCGGATGGAGCATAACATTACAAAACCAACTCACTCTAAGCATGGGATGCAAGACAGGAAACAACCCTGGATAACACATCTGTCCATTGGCAAGGCCCATTAACACACACTCCCACATTTAGTGATGCAGTGCCTTCAAAAAGAATGGGCATTTTTTACATGTTTTGTTATGTTGCAGTCTTGGGCTAAAATCTTTAAATATTCTTTATCTTTTCCATCATCAAGCAACACTCAATATCCCAGAATGACAAGGTGAAAGCAGGATTTTAGAAATGTTTGCAAAAAACAAATTGGAGGTGCTGCGATACCCCCTACTGGTCACAATGTTTGAAACTGAACCTTGCTATAGTGTGAACATACGTCCATCTCCTGGTCCGAATAACCTCATTCAAGTGGCGTGCCACATTCCACCTCACTGGCATAACAGTAAGGTTAGCGAACATAAGAGGACGAGACCACAGTAATCGCTCTGCCATGGAAATCTGATGAAATAAAGCAAAAGGGGTTATGTCTCAATTAGCTGAGCGTCAAGTCATTATCGACCTTAAAACAAATTAATAAAAAAAGACATACAAGCAACAAGGTGGCATCTTGACCTTTATTCACGTATCAATTGCTTTTATAGGCATCCTTCCGTTTTCAAGCCCTCTTCTCTGATACAATATTATGCAGCCTATCCAAGCAGCTTCAAGCTTAAAGTGATGCTGGAAGGCATTGCCAGTTTATTAAAGGGCATATTCATGCGCAGACCCACATAACAGGATAATTTAGAGTTGTCAGCTAACCACACCTACATTTTGTTGGGATGTGGGAGGAAGCGAGCAACACTTGGGAAAATATGCAACATTGAGGCCTATGAGGAGAACTGTGGGGCCTGGAACTGTGAGACGACAGCACTGCCACTGTGGGAAAGGATAATAAAGGAAAAAGCTTGCACTTTGATAGTGCGTTACTTCAGTGTGTGACATGGCTGCAGCACATTTATACAGATGTGGAAAGAAATCATAGTTTACGGATTAAGAAATCAGTGCCACTCATTTTATAGGCCTCACCATGGATAAGTGACTAAATATTATGAACATATTTTATGAAGGAACCCGTTTCCATCCATCATCCACCTGCCCTTCCATTTCTTTTCTAAGCCACCTATCCAGTACAGTGTTATGGGAAGTCTGTTCTTATCACAGCAGCACTGGATTAGATGCCAGTCCATGTCAGGGCACACTCTCACCAATTAACCCTACCTACACATTTGTGAGATGTGGGAGTAAAACCAGTTTACTCGTCCAAACTCCACTAGGCCTCACCCAGACCACATTCTCCCAAGTTCTGTGTGGAGTGTTCCTCCGGGTACTTAGGCATCTCATGTTAGGTTAGACTGCAGACTCTAAATCAGACAGCCTGTGTTAAGTGTGTTTGTCTGCAGGAATGTATGAATGGGTCGTGTGTTCATCAGCATTCCAGAGCTCTTGGGTTGGGAGCCATACTGCAAACAACCAGCACAGTATAATGTAAGTTTATGATTTAATGATCAGTTACAGTTGCTCCAGCATACATGAACTTGATTATTCTGTATGATTTACACCCGCCATTAAAAAGTACATTTATTTATTTGACAGACGCTTTTATCCAAAGTGACTTACAACATCTGAGATACAATTGGTTACCTTCCTTTTGTTTTTCCAATTGGAGCACAGGCGGGTGAAGTGACTTGTTCAGGGTTGCACAGTATCAGGGGTGGGATCTGATTGTGAATTTCCCCTTGGGATTAATAAAGTATCTATCTATCTATCTATCTATCTATCTGAGCCATCAAGGGTCCAAACCCTTAACCACTGCACCACACTTCCTGTCTAAAAAGTATTCACCCCCTTGGAAGTGTTTTCACATTTTATCGTTATATAACGTTGAATCACAGAGGATTTAATTTGGCTTTTTTGACAAGTGATCAACAGAAAAAGAAAGTGGTTTAAATGAATTAGATATGTAATATAAAAAATAATCAACTACAAAAGTATTCACCCCCTTTACTATCCATCCATCCATCCATTATCCAATCCGCTATATCCTAACACAGGATTACAGGGGTCTGCTGGAGCCAATCCCAGCCAGAACAGGGCACAAGGCAGGAACAAATCCAATGGTAGGGTGCCAGCCCACCACAGGGCACACACACACACCAAGCACACAGTACGGACAATTTAGGATCGCCAATGCACCTAACCTGCATGTCTTTGGACTGTGGGAGGAAACCCACGCAGACACGGGGAGAACATGCAGACTCCACACAGGGAGGACCCAGGAAGCGAACCCAGACAGGTCTCCTTACTGCGAGGTAGCAGCACTACCCACTTTTACTATGATGCCCTTAAATCATCACTAGTGCTGCTAGTTTAAAAGATGCACAATAAGTTCAATGGAGATCACCTATCTGGGGTTTCAGTCCATTATAGTATAAATGCACCTTATCTGGATGGTCCAACTTGTGGTGGTCTAACAAACACAATGAAGACAAACGAACACACCAAGCAATACCATGAAATGGTGACTGAAAAGCACAAGTCAGATGAGAAAATATCCAAATCACTGAAAATATCTTGGTGCCCAGTGAAATCAGCCATTAGGAAATGGAAAGAGAACAGCACAGCTATTAATCTGCCTACTTCACAATGTAAGAAGAAGACCAGTGAGGGATGCCACCGAAAGACCAATGAGAACTGTACAGGATACACAATCTACAGTGGATGAGACTGCACAGACAACAGCTTTTACCCAGGGTGCTTCATCAGTCACAGCTTTTATGGGAGAGAGTCAAAGAGAAAGCCACTGTTAAAAAAATGGACACATGACATCTTGGTTAGAGTTTGCCGCAAGGCACCCGGGAGACTCTGAAATCAGGTAGAAAAGGGTTCTTTGGTCAGATGAGACCAAGCGTTTGGATCATCTGACTAAATGCCATCTTTGGCGTCACTGCAACATCATCAAAAACACACCTTCTTCACCGTCAATCATGGTGATGGAATCATCAGACCACGAGGATGCTTCTCTGCAGCAGGCCCAGGAAAGTCTGTGTGGGTAAATCAAAGGCAGAAAAATGCAGGAAAATCATGGAGGGAAAACCTGATGCTGTCTGTAAAAAAAGTGCACCATGAACTCTCCAGCAAGACAACGCTCCACAGAAATGGCTAAAAACAACATACAAAGTGTTTATGGTGGAGAGTCCAGATCTCAATCCAATTGAAAACTGAACTTGATAGGACATGATCCCCATGAACAGGACATAGCTTGAGGAGTTTTGTAAAGAAGAATGAAGAAAAATGGCAGAATCCAGATATACAAAGCTGACAGATGGAGACTCAAGGGTGTCATGGCTTCCAAAGGTGAATCTACTAAATACTGACTTGAAGGGGGTGAATACGTACACAAACAATTATTTGGTGCTTTATATTTGTAATTCATTTAGACCATTCTGCAGATCTGTTTTCCCTCTGACACTGAAGAGTCTTTTTCTGCTGATCCGTGTTCAAAAAGCCAAATTAAATCCGCTGTGATTCAATATTGAATAACTCTGAAATGTGAAAACTTCCAAGAGGGGGAATACTTTTCATAGGCACCGAATGTTAAAATAACAGACATTCCGATGCTTAAACACATTACTGTGCCAAAGACAACGTGAATGAGGAGTTTTGAGAAATGTGATCCACTTTATCTTGAAAAAGAGAAGAAAATAAACAGGCATATTCTCTGCCACAATATTAAATAGACTCACAAATTTGCCCCACAAGGGCGAGGCTAATGGGGCCAGTCTAAATGCCATGTTACAATAATACAGATAATAAAATCTAAAAGTCTGTGGAGGATAATAACTTTACAAGCATTGTATTCCTTATCATCACAGAGTTGACATTTCCACCCACCGTACGCTTCACTTATTCAATCAGCAATGTCACCTCCACGCCGATAAGAAGTATAATGCCTTAATGTTACTGCCATGGGTGGTAAAGTATTGTTTGATACGGTGGGTTCCTGTTTTCTTTGCTTTTTTTGAACTTGCATTCTCTGTAGGTTTTGAGCAGATGGGGTTTACTCCAACAAATTATTAGAAACCCATTCCATACTAAGTGCCACAAAATCACCTGCTTATCTTATCGCAGTTATAATGCTGAAAGGCAGCAGACAATGGAAACCTTTGTAGTGAGTCCTAGAAAACTTAGCACAGGCTGTATGTTAGGTCTGAAAAAACACAAAGTGCCATGGGATTATGCACAAAAATTGTGTGTGCGTGTGTGTGTGTGTGTGGTGTTTGTGTAGGCCAAACGTAACTGGAATTACAGCATGGAAACCAGTAACGGTCTGATCAGGCCAGTGCTCTGTAATTAACACGGCACCACCATGAGGTACTTTATGCACAAAGGTGTCAGAGATGTACTGTATATGCAATATGAGCAAAGGGAGGTTAAATGACTCACTCAGAGTCACCCATGCAGATGGCACCTGTAACCCCATAGCGCTTAATTCCTTTTTGTTAAAAGCTTTAATTGCTTTTAATGCCAATTGAGCAAAAAACAATGACCCCGTGTTTCTTCATGAACTCCGAATGGAAATGCACATGAACAGAATGAACTTCAAGTGCTGACGTCACAAATAGTAATACCAAAAATTCTCTCAGCAAGTCATCACAACAAAAGCCACTAGACATTTTAAAAGTAGTATTTGGTTATATTTGTCATGGCCGATTCAAGCACTGATGTCTTTTTAGTAACAGGGTGACCAATGCTGCACATCGTACATTAAAAATGGCTCTGATGCCATCTTGGGCTGCATACTTTTCATTCTAGGGAACCCTGAACTAGAAAAAGTGATAACCTTTAAAAGTATTGACAGATAAATCTTTGTTAATATGTTTGTGAATATGGAAGGATATATGGCCAAGTGTTTAGCATTTTTCTTTCATTGTCTTATATCTGTAAACTTGTGCAGCCCAATGTCATCTATCTATCTATCTATCTATCTATCTATCTATCTATCTATCTATCTATCTATCTATCTATCTATCTATCTATCTATCACACAGGTGTCAAACTCCAGGCCTGGAGGGCCGCAGTGGGTGCAGGTTTTCTTTCTAACCCTTTTCCTAAGCAGTGTCCAGTTTTCACTGCTAATTAAATTCTTTTCCCTCTATTTTAATAGCCCTGTTTTTAAGGATTAAGTCTTCTGAATTGATTCTTTGCTTCATTAAATGACAGCCAAACAGAAATGAAGCATGAAATGAGCCAACAGATGACCAGCTAAATTGGGGCTTCAAACTCCAACCGGTTCCTTAATGAGAAGCTGATTCTTGCTGTTAGTTAAACCAGTTATTCAATTCTATGCCTTGTTGCTGCTCTCTTTCTGCCAGGGCAGACATTTCCAGAACTGTTGATATTCTGTTTTTTTGTAAGAACTCCTAAAATGGTTTGGTAACCTGAGGGATCAACCTTACTGAGACCTTCATCTTTATTTTCAGATTTTGTTTGATGGGTACCGGTGAGCTGGTCACATCCTGCTTGTTTTATGTCTCATTACTGTCCGGCTGTTAATTAAGGAAAAAACAAGTAAGGGAACTGAGTCAAGTTAATTAAAGCTAAGGCTAAAGAAGTTAATTAGCATCAAAAACTGGTGACTAATTAAGAAGATGGTTAGAATGAAAACGTGCAGCCACTGCGTCCCTCCAGGACTGGAGTTCGACGTCCCTGATCTATCATATAGTGCCTTTAATCTATCTATCTATCTATTGTATAGTGCCTTTAATCTATCTATTGTATAGTGCCTTTAATCTATCTATTTATCTATCTATTGTATAGTGCCTTTAATCTATCTATCATATAGTGCCTTTAATCTATCTATCTATCGTATAGTGCCTTTAATCTATCTATCTATCTATCTATTGTATAGTGCCTTTAATCTATCTATTAGTGCCTTTAATCTATCTATCTATCTATCTATTGTATAGTGCCTTTAATCTATCTATCTATCTATCTATCTATCTATCTATCTATTGTATAGTGCCTTTAATCTATCTATCTATCTATCTATCTATTGTATAGTGCCTTTAATCTATCTATCTATCTATCTATCTATTGTATAGTGCCTTTAATCTATCTATCATATAGTGCCTTTAATCTATCTATCTATCTATCTATCTATCTATCTATCTATCTATCTATCTATCATTTTTCTTTATTGTAACAAGTGATTTCTTGATTTAATTATTAATACAATATATCCTTTTCCTAATCTTATGCTCTGCACCAAAGTAATAAGTGAATCAGTATTTGAAGCATGTTTAATGAAGTTTACACTGGGGTTTTCTATAAAGGTTCAAATCCAATACGGTGTGCCAAAGTCAGCAGGATGTGTAATCTTCTTAAGCAGAAGCAAATCAAAGTAATTCAATTTTGTGGCTGCATGTTTTCACTTCCTATTAGGCTTAAAAATGATGCAGCATTTATTTTTTGCACCAAACAAAGTTTTTGAGACAAAAGCACAAAGTGTTTCATCAGTCTGCACCATGGTCAGTTTTGTAAAAGCTGCAGGCTGAAATTTCTTCACTTATGCAGTCCAAATTACAAACTGTTAAAAAAAAAATTACATTCACACTGAAGATGAGCTGTAGCTACTGGTGTAAAATATTTATCATACTGATAACTTAAGTAGCTTCTCCTTTTCCACTGGGTTTCGTTGTCGGAAAAGTAGAAAAGAAAATTGCTATGGAAACGAGAAAATAAAAATTCAAATCAAGCATTTGAAGTTGTGAGACCTTAACGGAGAGACATGACTGAAGTTATTTTAGATGTGATAAAGGTTTGTAAGATGAAATATGAAATGAAAGACAAAAAAGATGCCTATATGCTGTACAGTACTAGTAAATTTACTGAATAATAAATTCTTGTAGGCTTGTTGGATGACATTTTTTAAATGGCCTGCAAACCAAAACTTTTTTCTGTTAGGTTAATTGTTGACTCTAAAAAGTGGTTTTCAAAAATGTGAGTGTGGGTTTGTGAGTTAGAGGGCACCATAATGGACTGGTCCACTGCCCAGGGTTGGTTCCTGTCCTCCACTTAATGCTCCATTTCACCAAGGCCCTGAACTGGACTGGACAGATCGATGGATATATATCTTCTAGTAACAACATGTAGATGTTAACGGCACATAGAGAAGGCCTTTACTGTTGGTGCCATCACTAGGTGTTGAGGTGCAGTCACCAGCAGTGTAATCACTGCAATTAACACCAGCAGACACCACTGTCCACCAAAGAAGATGATCTCCCTTGTCAAGGCAGGAGAGAAATTCCCCAACACAACCTCTGAATTGGCAGATCAGAGTAGATCTGGGTAAGCAGTTCAAATTTCCTGGCCACATCACAAAAACAACACTCCAGTCAGACATGATCAAATTTTCAGAGGCTATCAGACAGTTGATCATAATCAAACTCATAATGCCTTTGGAACAGTGCATGGAAGAGGCAAACAAAACAAAGAAAGCAAACTACCAGCTTTTGTGAACCGATCAAAATGGGATGCTGGGGTGTTTCAGAGCTGTCGCTTTGCAGGGTGTTATCTCGATTGGGGATACTGGGGGCTGCAAAGAGCAGGGATATAATACTCATTTTCAAATGTGGCACTTGGTGCCACGGCCCACCTGCCAAGTTGTTTTGCCTGCCTATGGTAAAGTCATCCCAGAAATCATGGGAAAGAGGGATCCTTTCATTGGATTGGCTTGCCAAGCACTGTTTCAGCAGTGGAATGGCCAAATGGGGGAGGCAGCTTGATGGATGAGGTCTCCAGGACTCTAAAAATATCCAAATCTTATTATGTGATATTATCCATTTTCCAACCCACTGAATCCTAACTACAGGGTCACGGGGGGTCTGCTGGAGCCAAACCCAGCCAACACAGGGCACAAGGCAGGAACCAATCCTGGGCAGGGTGCCAACCCACCGCAGGACACATACAAACACACCAAGCACACACTAGGGCCAATTTAGAATCGCCAGTCCACCTAACCTGCATGTCTTTTGACTGTGGGAGGAAACCCACGCAGACACGGGGAGAACATGCAAACTCCACGCAGGGAGGACCTGGGAAGCGAACCCAGGTCTCCTAACTGCGAGGCAGCAGCGCTACCACTGTGCCACCGTGCCGTCCATGTGATATCATCTACTGTTAAATTCTGCTCCGTACTTCTAAAATTTTTATTTTTATGCTGTATTGAGGATTTGTTCTGTTCTGTGTATTGTATTGTATTGCCCTCCTTCTTTTTGACACCCACTGCACGCCCAACCTACCTGGAAAGGGGTCTCTCTTTGAACTGCCTTTCCCAAGGTTTCTTCCATTTTTCCCTACAAGGTTTTTTTGGGAGTTTTTCCTTGTCTTCTCAGAGAGTCAAGGTTGGGGGGCTGTCAAGAGGCAGGGCCTGTTAAAGCCCATTGCGGCACTTTTCTGTGTGATTTTGGGCTATACAAAAATAAACTGTATTGTATTATATTGTATATAAGAGCTGTGACAGAAGACATGAAGAAAGCCACTAAGTGACTGTGGATCAAGAGAGCTGGGATGCAAACCGAGATGTGATCAGCCTAAGCTGGGTCCCTTGGGCTAGGGTGCATCATGTTGAAAGACTCAAAACGCCTGAGGACACCAGGACCATCACTGATGACACATCCAAATACATATAAAAGGTGTATCTTGGAATATTTGTTCATTTTCAGGACAAGTTGTACAATCCAGGATCAGGGAAAATCTATGCATTAACTTAATAGACTCTTGTCCATCCATCATGGGGTACAAAGAAGCTCAGCCACACAATCCAACAAATATACCTTTGGCCCAAGGAAGAAAAGTCAAATCAAAACAAGCACCAAAAGAACTACATACTCCACAAAAATCTCCTTTCCATTCATATATTTGTAGTGCTGTAAGCTGGGGCCTGGTCAACAATGAGTTCAGAATGAAGAGCAGTAGCTGGCTAAAACATTATCAGGCCTACTCCTTGACCACTTCTTCCAATGTTGGCTGTCTCTGGCCACGCCTCCCACTCGCAGTCACCAAGCAACAGCAAGTCGTCCTGGCTATTTAAGCAGGCTACCTGTTAGTGAGTCAACGCTCAGTCTCTTCTGTTATCATGCCTGTGAGCTCCTGCTTTCTGTTTACAGTTACTTTTGTGCTTATTGGGAAAGACTCTGATTCCCAGCAATGATATAACTGGATTATTTGCACATACAGTGCTATGTTTTTCTCCCATTCTTTTTTGACTCAGTCCACTTTTTGATCTTTGCTCACCTGGACCATATGGATTTTCATTCATCTCACACTACCAAATCCTCCATTAAAAGGTACCTTTAGTGACACTAAGACAGGTTTGCGCTACACAATGGCCATGATTTACCTCTCACGGGAAAAGATGCCTGAGACGTGCAACAAAACCCCAAGATCGGCAGCGAATCGGTACTCATGCCCACCCCTGACCGTAATTAAAAATAAGTAGCTCAGAGACTCATTCTCACCCAGTCTTTGAACTGGCACAAATATCTTGAAATTGTCAAGCTTGGTTGAAATTATCAGCATGACGTTTTGTAGCGTGAGAACAGTGATGAGCAATAGCCAGAGAGAGAGAGCGAGAAGAGACCATGGAGAAAAAGGCCTCTCCATGGCCTGCATAGACTAGAAATGGAAGAGAAGTTAGTGAAACTTGGGCAAGGCCTGTGGAGGTTAATTAATCCTTCGCTTTATTACACTAATAAATGGATCCTTTTTTAATTAATTAATTAATATATTTATTTATTGCCTGCGTTGACTGAGCCAGTTGAACGAGGAGGTAAGCGTTTCATGAGTGAGGAGCACTCCATCTCACTCTGTGTTTCAAAGTGTTGGCTCATTTTATTTAATAAATGAACTCTGCTGACATGCAGTAATAAAATAACTGCAGATTCCCAGGAAGTCATCCTTGCCTGTGGAAGAAACTTACTGCTTCATGATTTTCTTCCCCCCTCCTGGTGTTTTAGTGGAAGCTCAGGAAAATGAAAATAAATGACCTTGTAATCCCCAAAGGAAATAATACATCAGTTATGAAGTTTTAAGAGACCCCCAGAATGCAATAAAACAATCTTAAACATTTGGTTTACTAATACTTAGCTGTCTCAGTGGGAGAGTGTTTAAAACAACACACTGGGCTCCTTCCTGTAAGGGATATTGGCGGTTGTTGTTTTATTTTCTCCTTGGCAATCGGTCAGATATTACAAATGACAAATTTGTGTTGTTTTTTTTTTTAATGTGGTTTATAAAATACAAAATGTGTATTTGTTTTTTTTTTAACAAAATGTAATGGCCATTCACCCTGCCCAGGATTGGTTCCTGCCTTGTGCCCTGTGTTGGCTGGGATTGGCTCCAGCAGACTCCCGTGACCCTGTATTCGGATTCAGCGGGTTAGAAAATGGATGGATAGATGGATAATGGCCATTGAGTGACAGGGTGTCACAGTGCTTAGCACTGCTGCCTTACAGCTTGAGTGTCCGGGGTTCAAATTCGGGACCCTATCACTACCTGAGTTTGCAATTTCCTTACGTTTGTATGGATTTCTCTCTCTTGATTTCATGGACTTCATCTCACATCCCAAAGATGTTTGTATTATGTTATTTGTAGGGAGCTTTATCATAAAATACAAACTTCTCATCAAGTCTGTCTGTCTGTCTGTCTACATGAAATAACTTTGTTACCCATGTACCAATATTTTTAAAATTTGGTACATTTATTCTTCAAGGATATTTGTCATGAGAGGTCCGTTTTAGTTGTGATATCTTGAATAGAGCATGCTGCACAAATATATGAACTTTCACAAACCCCCAAAGCATACAAAGCATTGATGAGCTGTTGAAATATTCTGTGTGACGTCAATTATTGATTCATTTACTTTTTCATATTTTACACTTCCAATAGTCGCTTCTGACAGAAAAACAGATTCATGAAACAAGTTACTGAAATGGCAGCAGTATTGCATGCGGTTGGGAGTTCACTGTCAAGTCACCTGCTTCTGTGCCAGCGGATTTCTGCAGGTTTTAACTCTCCATCGGGCACTTCGTTTCAAACTGTTTAAGAAATAAAAAGTAAAATTTTCCAAACACTAACAACCTTAAAAAAAGGGCAAGTGTCTGTATGTGTCTGTGTAATTTTGTGCCCATCCAGCTGCTATCTCTCTGTCATTCCAACAGATGACACATCACAAATATTAACACTGCTTTTATGAATCCCATACAAAATGGCATATACAGTTAGGTTCATAAATATTTGGACAGAGACAACTTTTTCTAATTTTGGTTCTGTACATTACCACAATGAATTTGAAATGAAACAATTTAGATGTAGTTGAAGTGCAGACTTTCAGTTTTAATTCAGTGGGTTGAACAAAACGATTACATAAAAATGTGAGGCAACTAAAGTATTTTTTAACACAATCCCTTCATTTCAGGGGCTCAAAAGTAATTGGACAATTGACTCAAAGGCTATTTCATGGGCAGATGTGTTAAAGTCCATTGTTACGTCATATCAATTAAGCAGATAAAAGGCCTGCCGTTGATCTGAGGTGTGGTGCTTGCATGTGGAAGATTTTGCTGTGAACAGACAACATGCGGTCAAAGGAGCTCTCTGTGCAGGTGAAAGAAGCCATCCTTAAGCTGCGAAAACAGAAAAAACCCATCCGAGAAATTGCTACAATATTACGAGTGGCAAAATCTCCAGTTTGGTACATCCTGAGAAAGAAAGCAAGCACTGGTGAACTCAACAACGCAAAAAGACCTGGACGTCCACAGAAGACAACAGTGGTGGATGATCGCAGAATCATTTCCATGGTGAAGAGAAACCCCTTCACAACAGCCAACCAAGTGAACAACACTCTCCAGGGAGTCGGCGTATCGATATCCAAGTCTACCATAAAGAGAAGACTGCATGAAAGTAAATACAGAGGGTGCACTGCAAGGTGCAAGCCACTCATAAGCCTCAAGAATTGAAAGGCTAGATTGGACTTTGCTAAAGAACATCTAAAAAAGCCAACACAGTTCTGGAAAAACATTCTTTGGACAGATGAAACCAAGATGAACCTCTACCAGAATGATAGCAAGAAAAAAGTATGGAGAAGGCGTGGAACAGCTCATTATCCAAAGTATAGCACATCATCTGTAAAACACGGTGGAGTCAGGTAGTGTGATGGCTTGGGCGTTCATGGCTGCCAGTGGCACTGGGACACTAGTGTTTATTGATGATGTGACACAGGACAGAAGGAGCCGAATGAATTCTGAGATGTTCAGAGACAAATTGTCTGCTCAAATCCAGCTAAATGCAGTCACATTGATTGGGCGGCGTTTCATGATACAGATGGACAATGACACAAAACATACAGCCAAAGCAACCCAGGAGTTTATTAAAGCAAAGAAGTGGAAAATTCTTGAATGGCCAAGTCAGTCACCTGATCTTAACCCAAGGGAGCAGGCATTTCACTTGTTGAAGACTAAACTTCGGAGAGAAAGGCCAACAAACAAACAGCAACTGAAAGCCGCTACAGTAAAGGCATGGCAGAGTATTAAAAAGGAGGAAACCCAGCATCTGGTGACGTCCATGAGTTCAAGACTTCAGGCTGTCATTGCCAGCAAAGGGTTTTCAATCAAGTATTAGAAATGAACATTTTATTTCCAGTTATTTAATTTGTCCAATTACTTTTGAGCACCTGAAATGAAGGGATTGTGTTAAAAAATACTTTAGTTGCCTCACATTTTTATGCAGTCTTTTTGTTCAACCCACTGAATTAAAGCTGAAAGTCTGCACTTCAACTGCATCTGAGTTGTTTCATTTAAAACTCATTGTGGTGATGTACAGAACCAAAATGAGAAAAAAGTTGTCTCTGTCCAAATATTTATGAACCTAACTGTAACAGAGACATATACATTGGATTTGTCATTCCAGCTGATGGTGCATCTCAAACCAGCTAAGAAATACCCAATGGGAGGAATATATCACCTAAGTGGCCTGGGAATGCCTTGGGATCCCACAGTATGAGCTGGCGAGTGTGGCTGGGGAAACGGACATAGGGGCTTCACTGCCAAGATTGTTACCCCCATAATCTGGTCTCGAATAAGCAGTGGAAAATGAAACAATGAATACCTGTAGAACCGGGCCATAAATAGCTGCTGCTGCCGTACATGTTTCAGTGTTGCATTTGCATTCCACCTAATTACCCTGTTTGGGCTGAAAAATAAATTCCTTGAGTTCATCCAGTTCACACTGGCATTGATGAGATATTGCCATGTGAGGGGCAGGGTTGGACCACACCCTTTCACAAGTGTTAATCCTCCAGACACATTCACAATACACTTCACAAATCAAGAGTTTTCAATGACTAATTTGAAGGTATGTAGAGAATGAATACTGAACATAGCCATTGAAAAATGTTATGCTTGATGATTGGTCACCACCTACTTTAGGACTGGAGCTACAGGTTTAGGAATGACAGCTAGAAGACACAAAACAGCATGATTTATTTTGTTATGAGGCAATCCTTCCAGGACCTTCCAGATTGAACTGATCTGCTGGTGTGATGCATCAGGTCAAGTCAGGTCAGGGAGCATTCACTGGTACAGCACGTTGCCGCACCCACCACATGATGAAACAGCTCAGAATCCTAGTGGGCAACAACCCAGGCAGATATGCGGTCCAGTCCCACTCCCTGGAAATGACCCTCTATCTGCTGCAGCCAGGTGTTACGTGGGTGTCCCCTTGGCCTGGTCCAGCCACTCGGGTCCTCATCAATGAGGATCCTGTGAGCCACATCACCCTCAGGGAACACGCCACATGGCCATAGTGCCGTAATTGACGCTCCCTCACAATGCAGGCAATGTGCATCATTCATGACTCCATGAGCAAACAAAAAGTCAAACCAACAGTACCCAAGGATTTTCCGGAGAGACACAGTACCAAAGAAGTCCAGTCTTCATCTCAGGTCACTGGATAGCGTCCATGTCTTGCAACCATTTAGCAAGACAGGAAGCACCAGGACTCTAAAGAATTGGACCTTCATCTTTTTGCAAAGATATCGGGAGCGCCCCATACTCCTTTCCAGCAACCTCATTATCCTTCAATGCTCCCCCAATTTATCTACTGACTTCACAGGAAGACTCACCAGAGACATGAATGTCGCTGCCAAGGTAAGTAAAGTAGGAGGTAGCCTACTGCACCTAAGCTGGATCTTCAGAATAGCAACAACAAGTCTGTGGTCAGAATTCACAAACTGGGCCCTTCTGTAGACCCTGCAGTTTTGTAAGAGCCTAGGGCGTCTGCCAACGAGGATGTGATCAACCTCCTTCACCGCATGGTGTATACTGGTAGCTAAAGGTTCAAAGTTGCACATGTAGTTTCATATGACTGGGACCCTAATCCCAACTTGTTCTTCTGGAATGTGGAATCAGGTCCTGCCCATCACATGAAGCAAGCTTCTTAGCAATTCAAGCTAAAGGAGAGTTCCTCTTGAACTGGGAGACCGTTCAGGTTTTTTGAATGTAGGCACTCAATTTGTAACTGCCTCATTTCGCTTAACCCTGTTACACTCTCCCTTGCTGAACTTCATCCAGGAGAAATTCTCTTGTCCCACTAATGTGACGTCATTTTGGGCTTGTTTTGTTTGTCAGGTGCCATCTTAGTAGGTTGCTCCTTAGCCATTAGGTGAACAGACAGCAAAAAAGAAAGCCTAAAGAAGTCAAAGGAGTGCTTTGCCTTCTTCCAGCAATTCTTTAAGTTTTTTGAATGTGAGTTCTGATCTCACACAAGGCTCTTTACTTGTTGTATTCTCTTTAACTGAACCTCATCCTCTATGATGAATGCCTTTCTTTATCTGTTGTGCTGAAAAATCTGTGTCATGACATCACTGTCACAGGGTTTCATTTAGTGTGTATGGCCAACCTGACATATGCTGCTCCTTCTCTGGCATGTGGAGTTGGGTTCTGACTTTGGCATGGACAGTAAAGCACAAGTCCCACAGCCAGCTGAACTGAAAATTAGTTCAAGTGATCATCTGAGGTTTATGTCCACAGGAGTTTACTCTTCAGCAAACACACTTCACTTGAGCCTTTTTGTGCATGCTTCCTTGGCTACATAGCAATAATTTACACCTACACTCTTGAAAATAAAGGTGCCAGAGCAGCTCTACAGAGTGATGACATAGGGGAACAATTTTTGGCTCCCAACTTACCCATCCACATGAAAGTTCCAGAAAGAATTTATTTATTTAGATCTGTAACAGACTCCATACAGTAAATAACCATGACTACATGGTAACAGATTTGTGAAATCTCGATGGGTCATGATTTCAAAAGGACTATTGTTACAGACATTACCAGAGGCTATGTCCAGTTTTCGCAATTTGTTAGTGTCCTGCAGCCAACCATGGCGGAAGTCGAGAGAGGACGTGCAATATCGTTATTTTCTAAAATTGTTTCCTTGAAATAACAGACTAATTTTATCGAGATCTCAAGAAAACAAACTTTGTTTTCTTGAGATAATTGAATAATTTTACCGAGATCTCCATAAAACAAAAGATCTTGTTTTCTCGAAATTATGAAATAATTGTATCTAACGTTTAATGTTTAGCTTATTAAAGTTATTAAACTGTATTGATCAGCGCATCACAGTTTTGTTCAATCAAGGGCTGACACAGGCTGAAATATGTTTATGCCTTAGTTTATAAAATAATAACATTAGTGTCTGTCAGTTAAGAAGACGGTTGGCAAGGCTTCAGCTGTATAGGCATCACAGTCTAAGCAAGCCTGATGCCAGGAGCAAAGGTTAAGCTTCATTTTCTTGAGATCGTGATAAAATTATTCTGTTATCTCAAGAAAAGAAATTTTCTTTTTCTCGACATCTCGATAAAATGATTCCGTTATCTCCAGAAAACACAGTTTGTTTTCTCTAGATCTCGATAAAATTAGTCTGTTAATTAAAAAATTCTCGGGTTCCGTACAACCTTACATTAAAGATTTCATATCAGAACGTTTTTCAAAGCACAAAAAACAAGTTCAAGTGAAAAGAACCCTTCCCAGAATGAACTGATGGCTTGTCACAGAATAGTTCTATGAGAAACCACACAACCCAGTAAAGAACCATAAAATGTTATTAAAGAGGCAGGATGTTTGAGACATTACAGCAGACTTTTGGTATAAATTGTACCTTCCTCACGATGTAGTCTGCAATATAATAAATTATCCAGCGAGCCATCCAATTATCTTCTGTATTTGTTATATAATTATAGTACAGTGGTACCTCGGTATACGTTCTTAATCCGTTCCAAATCCTTGGACTTAAACCAAACAAGACATATACCAAACAAATTTTTCCCATAAGAAATAAAGGGAAAATGATTAATCCATTCCCATGAAAAAAATCCTATTGTTATTGGCATATTATACATTAATGGTGTTGTATAAAATAATTTAAATACTGCTTAATACTAAAATACATAAATACAAAGCAATCACATGAAGTAAATGAAAATTTTACCTCACATTACCTTTTAATAACGTCTTTGTTTTTCACAATCGTAGATACCGTCGTTCTCAGCATACTGTATGCAGCAGCCAAGTCCTGGATACACATGCCACCTTCATATTTTTCAACAATCTCTTTTTTCACCTCCATGGTGATCCTAATCATTTTCTTCATTGTTTGGCTCTTCTCGTTAACTTTCTTAGAACTCATGGTTAATTAATTTACTAAAGATTTACACGAAAAAACACAAAATCACAGAAAATTCACAGAGAGCTATAGCACAGGTTGTTCACTGAATGGTAGCAACTGGCGTACTGACACTCATAGGCAGTCGTGGCTTTGTCTCGAGAGAGGTAAACAAGGGTAGCGCGCGGTGTCGTGACACATTTTGACCCATACAAGTTCTAGCAAGTGAGTCGTATTCCAAACAAAGGTCTTGTACCAAGCAAAATTTTTCGCGTCCAAACAGGACGTATACCAAGTTGGACTTATTCCAAAGTGGATGTATACCAAGGTACCACTGTATTTTTAGCAGAACTTGATTTTTGACTGGGAAGGCTTCTTAATGGAGTTTGCATGTTTCCCCAGGTTTACAGGCTTATCTTCTAGGGACCACCAGTCTAAAAACATTCACTACTTTGAGGCAATACACACTAGTTTGTACAGTATGTGTGAGTGTGTCTTGCAATGTTTTGGCATTCTATCCAGTGCTAGGTCTGGCCTTGTATAATTTGCTGCTGGGAAAGGTTTTAGGTTCCCATTATTCTATAACGGAAAAGCAGGTTATGTCTGCTGATGCCAAACATCTTCTTGCTAGTAATCGACTGGGTAACAAATACAGCAATGGACCTACCAAGGGTTATACAGTGGACCCACTCCCAGAAGCTGGAAGACTTGGACTTTGCAGATGATTTCAGACTGCAATCACACTATTATGAACATCCCAGAATGCAGACAGACAGGCTCTGCACCGTTTTGCCAGGACCATGTGGTTGGAGATCAATGTCATCAAGACAAAGACATTACTTGTCAATGCCACCCAGTAGGGTCCCATTACCATCAGCGGACAAGCCACGCTTCACACACCATTGACAGCATAATGAGCCAGACAGGCTGAGTCCCAAAAAACCTGTGTGAAGATGAGAGAAACTTCCAGAATAACAAGCATTACTGGGCTTTATGACAAAGTGGCCAGACATAAGCCTCTTTTCAATAAAAACACACAAGAAAAACACACTTGAAGATATAAATGTAAAGGATTATCATTATTATTATTTCTAAAAGGGGTCTAAAGGACTCCTAGACTGTGAGAGACAATATTCTCTGGTCCGATAAAACCAAGAGTAACGTCATGTCTTGAAGAAGCCAGGTACCTCTTATTACAGTAGCTGTGCAATACCAATCCAATTCCATCAGTCAAGTATGGTGGAGGGAGCATCATGCTGTAGGGTTGTTATATAAGGGCTGAGACTGGGAGACTAGACAGGAAAAAGCTGAACAGAGATGTTCTCAATGAAAACTGGCTCCATAATTCTCTAGTCCTCAGACTAGGTTGACCATTCACTTTACAGCAGTACAGTGTCCCAAAGCACAAAGCAAAAAAAAAACAGGCGTGACTTAGGGACAAATCTGGGAATGTCCTTGAGTGGCCCAGCCAGAGTCAAGACTTGAACCCTGGAGAGGTTCTGGAGAGACCTGAAAATAGCTTTCCAGCGAAGGTCTCCATCCAGTCTGACAGAGTTTGAGAGGATCTGCAGGGAATGAATGCAGAAAATCCCCCAAGCTTGTCATTCCAGACCTAAGAAGACTCCAGTCTATAACTGCTGCCAGAGGGGCTTCAACTAACTACTGCATAAAGAGTCCAGATATTCAGGCCAATGTGAGATTTCAGTCTTTAACTTGTAAGAAAATTTGTAAAAAATCCTGAAATCTTATTTACATGTTGTCTTTCTGGTGTATTGTGTTGCTTGATGTGGTGAATAAATTAATTTAAAAAGAATTTAGCACAAAGGTCCAAAATCACAAAATGTGAAAAAAATGAAGGGGTCTGTACAGTCAGATTTAAATGAAATGCTAGTGCTTCAGTCTGATCCAGGTCCACATGGTTATGTGGCATCTAGCATTTGTTTCCTGGCTTATAATATATTTTTGTCATCTACATCAATTTGAAAATTTTCATTTTTGTGTGTTTTTGGTTATTATGTGCATTTTTTTTAATTTAAATGTTATTTAGTAGTTTTGTGTTGTGTGCTTGTGTATTTAAGGTACAATCCTTGCATTCCGATATCCAATGATTGTCGTGGACAGAATTCCTAGTGAGTATTGCTCTTTTGGATTTTCCTGATATTGGATTTATTGTTCTTATCTTCTGATTATTGGATTATGATTTAAATTTCTTATTGCTGTTTTACCGTTTTTCACACCTCTTGAAATCTCTTGTACCTTATTTTTGCCTTTTCCTTATTTATTCTTTGTTGCTTGATTATCTAAATAAATAATTTATAAAGATTCTTTGCTTGCCTGTATATATTTAACCAGTTGTTTACGGTCTTCCTCTCCCTTGAAGGACATTTTAAAGTATTTTCTTCTATTTGGAACATTTAAAGAACATTTTTGATCTTTAAAGGCCAGTCTTCAATTTTGGGCAATGTGGGCTGAAGATTGCCTTTTGAGTTTGGGGTCAGGTTGCCGTGGGTGAAGTCTATTTTTAGACAGGAAGGTGAGGATTCTGGGCCAGTTTGTGGGTCTTTTTGGAGGCCCTTCACCCTTTTTCTTATGTTTGTGTTGCCATTCCACAGAACACACGACTCCTTTAAATGAAACCTCTTCAGTGGATCATGAAAATTAACACTTTTTAATCATATGCAGTTATTTAATCAGAATCGGTAGTGTATGAGTGATATTTTTTGCTTAAATGTGATTTTTGGGGTATTATGTCAATGAGTAGTTATAAAATATTGCTATGATTCAAGCTGCTTTTTATTTATTAGGACTCATATCTGAGCCTATAAATATGGAATTTTAGTTTTAGGTCGGAGTACAATTTATTTCGTCAAACGGCAGGCTGCATTACAAAAATACACCATTTGGATTACTGACTTTATTTTCTGAACACAGAAAATTAGTGTTTGAATTAACCCTTTGTAACCCCTGAAAGTCAGAAAATCAAGACTGTGTTGCGTCAATGAATAAAAATTTTAAAAATATATTACAGTGTTATAAATCATTCTGTGACCATTACTGGTTTTGCCAGTGCACTGCTAGCACAGGGAGAAAGTAACTTTAATGGATAATAGACTCAGAAAATGGAGAGACAAGACATGACAAAATTCAAACAAGTGTTGCAATTGGGAGGGCAATAATTAAGTAAGTAAAGCTCAGGATGTGTAGCCAGACTCATAATCAAGAAACAGAGAGGAGAAGTTGAATTCCAAAAAGACACACATAACCAGAGAACTCTAACTCCCATGAAACCCTGCGGGAAACTGAGGCACCATCGTTAACCAGGGAGGCTGCCACCAAGCATCCCGGGGGAGGTACTGAGGAGCCCATGGCTGTTCCCCCAGAACATAAGTAGAAGGGGCATCCTGGCCGGGTATGCGACTCAGCCGCCCGCCACAATATATATATATATATATATATATATATATATATATATATATATATATATATATATATATATATATATAGTACAGGCCAAAAGTTTGAACACACCTCCTCATTCAATGTGTTTTCTTTATTTTCATGACCATTTACATTGGTAGATTCTCACTGAAGGCATCAAAACTATGAATGAACACATGTGGAGTTATGTACTTAACAAAAAAAGGTGAAATAACTGAAAACATGTTTTATATTCTAGTTTCCTCAAAATAGCCACCCTTTGCTCTGATTACTGCTTTGCACTCTTGGCATTCTCTCGATGAGCTTCAACAGGTAGTCACCTGAAATGGTTTTCACTTCACAGGTGTGCCTTATCAGGGTTATTTAGTGGATTTTCTTGCTTTATCAAAGGGGTTGGGACCAGCAGTTGTGTTGTGCAGAAATCACGTTAGTTGGGCGCTCATTTATTTTTCAACAGGACAATGACCCCAAACACACCTCCAGGCTGTGTAAGGGCTAATTGACCAAGAAGGAGAGTGATGGAGTGCTGGAAATGGTCATGAAAATAAAGAAAGCACATTGAATGAGGAGGTGTGTCCAAACTTTTGACAAGTGACAAAAAGTTGGGAATCCACCTCTTCTACGATGAGCAGTTAATTTGGCTATGGACTTCCAAATTGGGACTGACTGAAAGGAAAAAGGACAGGCTTTTATATCAGGAAGACAGGAAGGGCTTGTTTGCAGAAAAAGGAAGTGGCATGAGGTCATCTCTGTGTGCTGGTAGTGATGTCATCAAGGAGGGCCGGAAGTGAGGTCAGGAATGGGTGGAAGTGACATGTTCAGTTGGTCTTTTCTTCGGAAGGTCTTTAGAAGGAGCAGAAGAGGCATTAATACTCAACACCAACCTCTGAACTTGTGTCTCAATACCCTGATTTGAACCCTTTGACTGCCTCCCAAGCGCATGTGAGAAACTATATATATATATATATATATATATATATATATTGTATATATATATATATATATATATGGTGATAAAAAATTAGGCAGCAGACAGTAAAAACAGTTTGGGGATGGGCACCCCATATACTGAAAAATCAGCAAAAGTAAAAGGAACACGGTTAAAATATGCAACGTTCACAACTCAATTGACCAACAGGTTGTATACTGGTCTTAAATATGGTGGAAAAAAGGAAGAGGTGGAGCCAGAACAGGAACTGATGAAGCGGTAAGATAGATTCTGGGTACTGGAAATGACATCATCAGAGGTTGCTGGAAGTGATGTCAGCAGTGGGTGGACCAGTGGTGATGTCATTGAGAGGCAGTCTTTGAGTTAATTGCAGAGGAACATGAGGACAGAGGATCAGATGAGAGTGTCAACCCCGGGTTTGGCTGATGAATAACACTACTTGAACCTGTGAACTGTTCCCCATGCGCATATGTGTGACAATATATATTGCTGTGCTCAAAGTGTTCCAGTCATCAGCATACACCCTGGCTGTAGCGTGGGACCATTGTGTTAAGTTGTGGCTCAGGGGGTGGATGGAACGCCTTTTTTGTTTCCAATCTATCTGTGCAGATGCTTTGCACTTTTCTCCTTATATCAAGAAGATAGAAACACCTTGTAAACAGTAATAAATCTGTTGTTAATATTATTATAATTATTTCACGGGGTCTCATGTTTTCTGACTCTAGGAAGGACTGGGAGGCTCCTTTAAGGCTGGAGTACCGAGTGGGTTGTGACATCACACATGTGCAAAGCAGATCGAGCAATGATCTTACTGTATGCATGAGTGAAAGTTCTCTGCTTGGCATCTACAGTCGTGGCTAAAAGTTTTGAGAACGACCCAAGTGTTGGTTTTCACAAAGTTTGCTGCTTCAGTGTTTTTAGATCTTTTTGTCAGATATTTCTATGGTATACTGAAGTAGAATTACAAGCCCTTCATAAGTTTCAAAGACTTTTAGTGACGATTACATTAAGTTTATACAAAGAGTCCATATTTGCAGTGTTGGCCTTTCTTTCATTTTAAAGACCTCTGCTATTCACTCTGGCAGGCTCTCAATCAACTTCTGGGCCCAATCCTGACTGATGGCAGCCCATTTTTTGCAAAATCAATGCTTGGAGTTTGTCAGAATTTGTGGGTTTTTGTTTGTCCACTCACCTTTTGAAGATTGACCCCAAATTCTCAATGGGGAGTTTCCTGGCCATTTACCCAAAATTTCGATGTTTTGTTCCATTGCCACTTAGTTTTCAATTTTGCCTTATGGCCCGGTGCTCCATCATGCTGGAAAAGGCATTGTTGGTCACCAAAATGTTCTTGGATGGTTGGGAGAAGTTGCTCTTGGAGGATGCTTTGGTCCCATTCTTTGGTATTTAGTCTGCGATATTATGCTGGCATCACACAGCTTCATGGGGCACTGAATAAAACGTGTTTGTCTAAGCCAGCTGAAAGGAAACTTTCCAGAAAAATATTCGGCGGCAAACCCAGCACATTCACTGTGAAAATTGCTTTGGTGAATCTCGCCAATCAACACTAATAAGTACTGATGTTATTCAAGAGTTGTTTTAGAGAAGCAACCCGAAACAATGACCTTCAGGTTCTTTCTGTGAATGTCTAACATCTGCATGGCCTGGGGTCTCAGTCAATTGAAATGTAGAATTTTAGTGCAACGTAAAATCATCTTTCAAAACAGTAGAATCAACAGACGAAGTTTTGCAACGCTTTGCATGCTAATTTCACAATTCAAAGAACCACTAGCTCCTTGCATCCATCTTTAGATTTGCTTTATCCTGTTATACGTTACAGCAGATCAGGTGCCAGTCCCAGAGGTAACACAAGATTATTTCCTGACTGGTTAAAATAACTTGTATAGAATCACCTCAATTTGTTTGGTATATACCGAATATACCCACATATAAGTTAGGTCTTAAAACCCGACAAATCCATCAGAAAATCAGACCCCAACTTATACGCCTGTTCAAAAATGCGACACTTAATTTTAATTTTTTTTTTTTACATCTTCTTGCCTCCTCCAATCTCACATCAGTTTCTCAGACGCATTGAATTGTGTTGCAGCAGCGCAGTTACCAATTTCTTTCCCTACTTCAACGACATTTCATTTAAAACCAGCTTCATATTTTCTTCTGATCGAACACTCCATCATAGATAAGAGATGCTCTTACGATAAAGGTGTATGAGGATATGAGATACAAAAACACAAAACGTTGCATCGGAATAGTTTGGATATTGCCGTGTGGTCACGTAGGCACAATAGAGAGAGACGAGAGGTTAGGAGCACACGCTGATACAGCACATTGCCGTATCCACATAGATAGAAAAGGCTGTGTGCTCCATGGTTACTCTCTCAGGTGGGCGTTAGCATATCATAACCTCGTGGACCAATAGTGTGAGTTTTCCTCATTTGACTTATACGACCAACATTATAAAAATACCGAAAATTATAAGGTAAAATAAAGTCCTGACTTATCCACAAGTATATACGGTATGTAAAGATTCAAGTCATCATCACTGAACGACGGCCTGCTCAAGTGAACATGTCTCTGAGTAAATACAGTAAACAAGGCAGATAGATGAGGAGAAGAGCTGCAGGAGTGTTAGGGAGAACCTGAGTGTTTCAAAGGCAGCAGATACACCCTGGGTACTCATAGAGATCTGCTTCATGCCACACACGGCTATTCCATAAGTTTCTTCTTTTTTTGTCTTCCTTTTTCTTGTTCCAGTGCCTCTGCAGTTTCTGTTCTCTCTTTCACCTCCTGGGTAGATGAAGTTTCAGAGCTCCCTGAAAAAACTTATTTTGCTTGCCTAGCTGTATCGTTTCTTTTTCTATTTCTCTTTTTGGTTTCAAACCAACAGAATCCAAACTACTGCCAAAACTAATCCCACCAGGTTTTCTACATTTGCAAACAGATTTATTTCATTATTGCCTTGTGATAGATTTGTGCAATAACAGTACTGAAAAAATGCAACGCATTTCCAGCAAGCAGCTTTTATTCTTAGCAAATCTGCACTCATGATATGGATTATCACTGGCAAGACATTTTTAGTAAGACTACTCAGTTTTAAAGAATTAGGCTTTCTTTGCTCCATGTCACATGTGACAAATTGATCATGTAGTACGTTGTTCCCCAGTAACTGAAAAACTGTAAATGATAAATTGTGAAGTGGCTGTTAGATACCCATTCGCATATGGCAGTGATCTGCTTTCAGGACTTTTACTACTGGGGCTCTGGCACTGCCCAGTAGGCTTATTAGCCCTGGTGGGTGGGCTCTGCTCATGAAATTCCAATAGCATTGGTGGTTCCACAAACTTTGAAACATCCAGTAAAGGGAAAAGGCTACTACTAAAACTGGCAGCATAAATGATATCGGCCTATTATAATTATTGTCTGTTGGGTCCTTGAGCAAGGCCCTTAAACCTGCAATTGCTGAGCGCTTTGAGTAGTGAGAAAAGCGCTATATAAATGCAAAGAATTATTATTATTGTTATGATTATCAATCTATTATCATGAACACTGTCTTCTGAAATTAACAGGCAAAAAGAAAATAAAACAAATGTAAATTTCTTTTATTTTTAAATGATGAAGGCATCCTTGGTGAGCTGCTAGCTGTGTCTGTGTTGCACTCTTTGAATGTTTGGCTTGACTGGTGGACTTTGGCGTTAAAGGCAAGTCTTCCACACTCTACTGTGCATTTTATTTACTGTAATAAATATTTATTTGTTTTATTGTTTTGAACTATTATTTTTCATATTTTTGTTATCACTTTTGTTTTCATCTATAATACACTAATTGTGTTCTGTCTCTTCAGACAAGGCAGGAATCAACCCAGGATGTGGAAGAAGTTACAAATCAAAAAAGATTTTAATTAATTAGTAACTCGAACAGGTGTTACATGATTGAACATCTCACACTCTGTGCCAATAAAATCCCAAACTATTCGTGTTATGATCTCCTAAAAGTGTGCTTTCAATAATTTATAATAAGTAATATTTACTTCTGCTTCATTCTGTTAAAAAGGTAAATGTTGTATTTAAATATATTGTATTACTGTTTGTATGTATTGTTTTATTTATCTTGATTCACAATTTAAATAAACTATATATATATATAAAAAACTTTTAAAAACCACGCTTATATTAAGTTAAAAAGTGCACTAAAAAGTAAAAAATAAGTCTCTCATACATCACTCGTAAAATAAAAGAATGGGTGTTTAAGAAGTGTTTTTTGAATGTTAATTGATTAAAAAATGCCCATTCTTTTATTTTACGAGTGATGTATGAGAGACTTATTTTTTACTTTTTAGTGCACTTTTTAACTTAATATAAGCATGGTTTTTAAAAAGTATTTCATATATATATTATTTTCAACTTTTTAATCTTGGGTTTGTTTCTATTGGATAATATTTCTATCCATTACTAGCGTCATCTATTGGTGAAATCTTCATATGGAAATTTCATTTCTTAATTAACATGGATTAATCGATCAATTAGTGAAACTGATTATTGATTCATGTATTGTCATCGGAAGTGAGTAAGTGTGCAAACTTTCAAGTCATTTGGACAATAGGAAGTGGGTTAAATATCGACTACAAGATTTGTACCAGACAACAAACAGGTGAAGTTAATATAAGTGTGGAAATAATAAAATGTATTATTCTTATTATTATTATTATTATTATTGTGGCGGTGTCAACTGCTCAATCTCTTAACGGCTATAGGTGACAAAGATGTATGAACCATTGCAGATTTATATCAAAATCAAACAGCAGTTATTCTAATAAAGGACCAGCTTTTTGAAGAGCTTTAGATTTTTAAAGGGGTCAGACAAGGATGTGTTTTGCCTCTAGCAATATATAAATGACTTTCTGAAGAGCTGTTCAGACAGGCTTTGGAAAACAGCAATGAAGGTTTACCCATTAATGGTCAACTCAGTAATAAATATATCCTCTTTAATAAAAGCCCTGTGTGCGTCCAGGTGTCCGTGTGTGTGTGTCTTCTGGTGAAGTGCGCATGTGCGGGGCCGCGACACCTTGGTCGCACACACACTGAAAGCTGGGCACACAGTGAATGGCCTTGCCGCGGCAGCGCATGATAAGCAAAAAAAAGACATAATTGCTGGGAGAGTGCTGATTAGGTAGTCGCGGCCGCGCACATAAAATCCATTGCTGGGGAGACACCACACATACAATAATCAGCTACACGCCAGCACAGATTAAAATACTTGCTGGGGAGACGACACAGTGACGATTATCAACTGCACGCCATGCATTACATCAGTTGCTGGGGACACTCTGCTGATTGCCCACTGTTGTGACAGAAAATTAAAGTCATATAAAAAATTAAGACAACAAACAGAATGAGGTCAAGGTCCCTTGCCATTTAATATAGACTGTTCCTACTAATGTTTATGCACTACTGTTTTAGTGCCCATTATTGTAACGGCCTTAATGTCTAGTATATATATAAATAAATATCTATATATATATATATATATAGATATATATATTTATATATATATCTATATATATATATATATATATATATATATATACACACATGTATACAGTATGTGTGTGTGTGTGTGTGCACATACATAAATATATATTATCTACATATATATTGCTAAGGGGATTATTTTAGCTAACAGCACACTTGAACAAGTGCATAGAAAATACAGAAACAATTGGTATGACTGCGGTGGGCTGGTGCCCTGCCCGGGGTTTGTTCCTGCCTTGCGCCCTGTGCTGGCTGGAATTGGCTCCAGCAGACCCCCGTGACCCTGTGTTAGGCTTTAGCGCTTCGGAGTTAAAAGTCATTCCTGGAGGGCCGCAGTGGCTGCAGGTTTTTGTTCCAAACCAATGGCCTAATAAGAAGCACTTATTGCTCAAGTAACACTTCTTCTTCACTTTAGTTGACTCACTCGTTAAGATTTTAAACCCTTATTGCTTATTTTAGTCTTAAGCAGCTGTATTCCCAGTTTTTAATTGCTCCTTATAAGCAATACATTTAGGAAATGACTAAAGAAAGCAGCAGTTCTCAATTTAGCTTGTTACCATTTAAACCTGTGTGTATTTATCATGCACTATTTGGTTTAATTAAATACTTGGAAGAAAAGTAAAGAGAAAAAAGTGAAGGACTGAGAATTGCACATCCATTTTAGACTTCATAACACTTGGATGATATCCTTAGAAAGGAAAAAAAAAAATGACCTAACATGGCAGAGTTAAAGCCCTAAAGAGCCATGAAATTTAATTATTGGCAAGAACTTTTTCTAATTAAGCAACTGGGTTGCATCAAAAACCTGCAGCCACTGTGGCCTTCCAGGACTGACTTTGCCCACCCCGATATAACGGGTTGGAAGATGACTGACTGATGACAATTGGTATGACATTCAACAAAGCAAATAGTAAAGTGATGGCGATAAGCAAAAAATAATATTTATCTGCTATCAATGTACACCACCCACTTAGGTGATTTGTTCATATTTAGGGCATACTTTGAACAAGGATTGGGTCCACACAAAAAAATAAAGATGTGTATTAAAAACAAGCTCCAAATTATTATTAGTAGTGGCATTTTATGCAATGTAGAGTCCTAAGTTCTATGAAGCAGACACACAAACAATCACAAAGGAGGCACAAGGGCCACTGCATGCGTTGGAGTGTTGGTGTTATTGGAGAATGTCATGAATCTTCCATGTCACCAACAATACAGAACTACAGAAAATGACAAATGCAGGAGGAAGTAGTCATCAAGTCCATAAATGAAAGGTAAATTAACTACTTTGGCCAAATAATAATTTACAAATAACAAATGTTGCAATTTGGGCCAGAGTGCAAAAGAAAAGAAAAAAAAGGCCCTTGAAGAGGAAGAAGAATTTCATGGCTGACAAGCTTTGCATCAATGTATGCATGTGATCCTGGTCGCACTGTTGAGAACACAATGGAGTACAATGTACCATACTTATTGCCAAAGCTTACTGAGAGGAGGGTGCATTGAAAAAGGATATGAAGAAGAAGAGGAGGAGGACAAGCAGGACAAGGAGCAATACAAGTAACAATGTCCACCACAAGCTCAACAGAAAACACAAATTCAATGTGCACACGTTGGTGTTTCTCTTGCTCTCTGTCTCCACTTTATTTCTGGACTGCCTATAAAAATATTTACCACCTTGAACATTTTCAAATTGTATTGTCATATAACATTGAATCACATAGGAATTAATTTGGTGTTTTTGACATTGATCAACATAAAAAAGTGAAAGTGAAAACAGATCTCTGCAGACTGGTTTAAATTAATAACAAATTGAAAAGGTAGAATTATTCATGTAAGTATTCACCCCTTTAATATGCCACCACAGTCATCACTGGTGCAGTCAATTGGTTTCAGAAGTCATAGAATTCATTCAATGGAGATCATCCGTTCGGGGTTTCAGTTTATTGTAGTCTTAATGCTCCTTATCTAGAAGGTCAAACCTACACCATGAAGACAATAGAACACGCCAGGCAACTCCATGAGAAATGGATTAAAAAACACAGGTCAGAGTATAGAGACAAGAAAAGATCCACGTCACTGAATCACCCTTGATGTCCAATGAAATCGGTCATTAAGAAATAGAAAGATTATGGCAAAGCTGTAAATCTGCTACGGGAGTCTGTCTTCAAAAACAGTGCTTGAAGAAGACTAGTGAGGGAGACCACCAAGAGACCTAAGAGAACTCGGAAGATGTTGCAAGCTGCAGTGATCGAGACTGGAGAGGCTGTGCAAAGAACACAGGGTGGCCCAGGTGGTTTAGCAGTCTCAGCTTTATAGGAGAGTGGCAAAGAAACAAAACACATAGAACATCTTGGCTCAAGTTTGCCAGAAGCCACATGGGAGACTCTAGAGTCCGCTGGAAAGAGTTACAGGAGATGAGCCATAGAGCACTTTGGTTTGAATACAATGAAGGAAAATAGAAATACGACTCACATAAACCTAGTTAGGGTTGGGTGCAGGGTTGGCATTAGTTTGTCACTTCTGCTGATCATTTCCTCTTTGTTTGCACTTTATCATTTTATAAAGACACCCTTCTTTGTAACTTTGTCCTCCTAACTAAAATGGGTTGGGCAATTCTACTCCATGCCTTCTCTCCTCTTTTTAACAAAGGAAACAAAAAGTCAGGAAGTGAGAAAAGAAAAATACTGAAAAATAACAAAAAGGATTGTGAAATCTGGAGAATCAAACACCAACAAAAACTATTGATAGTGTGAAAGTAGGCCCCGAAACGAGATATACATATAGGGTTCCATTAAATCATCAGTCTGTCTTTTAATGCTCTCTGGACCCCTTAAATGAATGTACCAGCTGGGATGCTTTTTAAGCATTAGCAACTTCTGCCTTATGGAGGAAACTGATACTTCTTGTACTTCTGTCTTTCTACACTGCTACTTCCTGTGTTTGCTTTATTGTGCTCCCTGGAAGGGCAGGAGAAATTCATAGTTAAAGAAAACAGAAGCTCAAAGATAACAGACAGCAGCAGTGTTTATCATGGCGCCAGGCAGGGGCAACATGCTGGACGTCTGTCGGACATGCAAGTAAGAATTTCACTGAACTCAGTGCATGCAGTGGATTCAGGAAACACTCAGACCCCTTCACTTCTGCACACTTTATTGTGCCATACATTTAATTTTAAATAGACGCATTTGCCATTTTTGCCCATGAATCTACGCCATAAAGAGAAAGTGAATACACTTTTTCAGAAACGTTCACAAATTTAATAAAAATCAAAAACTGAAATCTCTCATTCATATTAGTATTGAGACCCTTAACCAGGAGCCCTAAATCTTGTTTTGTTCCTTTTTGATTCATATACTTAATATAGTCAAAGAATTATGTTAGGCAAGAAATGCATTGATTAAATAAGATAACCGTCCAATTAACAGTGACATTCTAGTGATTTGGAGGTGGAATTCTAGACTGTATGGTAAAGGAAAGAGAGCATAATGGGGAAATAGTCAGAAAATGGTCAATATCAACTGCTGATTTAATCAAACTATCATCAGCATTGAAATGCGTAACACAGGAAAAAGGAGAAAGGGAAGAAGACACATTCAACTGTTTATAAAAATGTATAGAAGTGTAATAAATAGGGGAGGAGAACCATTGTGAGAGGCATGGAAAGGGAAATGAAGAAAAAAATGAAAAAACGATAGGTGTGGACATTGACTTCTAAATTACATGAAAGTGTAAAAATTGGTGTGAGAGTAATGGTGAAGTGTTAATAGGAAGGCCTGGATCACAGTCTGGGATATATTCCACTAATTACAAGATTGTGAAGAGATTAAATTAATCTATCTCCGGTCATAATTGATTAAAATAATAAAATGGTAACTGGAAGAATAATACAACATAAGTATAAATGCCTATTTAGTTAAAGAATGTTAAAAGGGGTTGTGCTTTGGAGTGCAAAAATTTTGTAAAAATGAAACTTGAACCAATTCTGATTAAAACTGGTTTCATTCTTCAATTAAGTCAGATGGTGTTTTCCTCTAGGGGGCGCTAGCTCCCTGGTTCTAATAAGTTCTTTTTTAATTACGGCATCTTATATAGCCCGAAACTATATAGATATACTATTAAAAGGTGATATTCCTCCCATAGTGATATGGCGGTAAAAAAAAAATCACATAAGAGAAAATAACTTGTTTTGTATACGCGACATAACAGACGAGGAAGCCATAGCGAGACTATTATCGAAGAGGGATCTCGATCTATACAGTCTGCCATTTTCATCACTGTGCTGGAAGGATTTTCAGGATCGGATGACGTTATCTCCCATCCGTCCATCGGCTTCAAAGGTGTGCCAGGCAATGTTCCAAGGTTTTATACCCTTTCTCCATGTGTAGACCCCTACTTAGGTAAATCACGCCGTTCTAAACAAGGAAAGAAGATCCAATATTATGCTGACTCTGTCACAAAGAAATAGTACAATGCCCATTTTTGTAGTTGTCCCTTTCTTGTCTTTTAATGCTTGCCTTGTAGTTTTAAATGCTGAGCCGATGTGTGCTAAAGCTGGCCTTTAGCTGCACATGTGAGTGGATTTATAAAATAGTTTTTGTACAGAGCATAGTGACATATTAAACTTATGTACTTATTAAAGATGGAAAATTAAAATGGAGCATAATATAACAACCAAACATCCGCCAAGCTTGGAATAATAGATAGATAGATAGATAGATAGATAGGTAGGAAAGGCACTATATGATAGATACAGTAGCTAGATATAGTAATTTTGGCATAGTCAGCAGGATAATAGATAGATAGATAGATAGATAGATAGATAGATAGATAGATAGATAGATAGATAGATAGATAGATAGATAGATATTTTAGTATACTAGGCAGGATTAGATAGATAGATAGATAGATAGATAGATAGAACTTAATTTGTCCCCAGGTGAAAATTGGCCTTTAACAGAATCTCTTTAAAATAAATAAATACATAAACAGATAGGTAATGAAATACATATATAAACGCACACTTTGGCCTGAACACACATCAGAATGATTAAAAAGGAAGAACATTTCAAAAGAAAATAAAAAAATCTGTTTTGATAGTCACAGTCCTAGTGAAGCGTTAAGCTGGCGTATTGCTGTTGGTATAAAGGAGCCCCCATAGTGTTTCTTGACACACTGCTGCTGAATAGTTCAGTGTGTCACAAAAAGGATCTGCTGGCTCATAATGGCACTCAGTTTGGTTTTAATTCTCTCCTTCTCTACTACCTCCAGGGGGTCAAGAGTGGATCCCATAACTGTACCTGACCTTTTAATTAGCTTGTTGATTGCTGATCCATCCATCCATTTTCTAAACCAGCTTACCCAGAAGCACGGGCTTACACGGCTAGTTAGTCAGTACTTATAACCAAACACTTCAGGACCTTCTTCGGCAAACTGTAAGCTTCTGTTTGAAAAAAGATATTTTGGAATTTGGCATCGACAGAAAACACAAGGGGAAAAAAAATTGAGTGGGAATACATGCAGATGCTTTGATACCAAAGAATATTTTACTGCTGCTGTGAAACGCTATGAAAATAAGCCTGCGGGGATGCAGTTTTTGGACAGCTACCCTCCAAAGGGTCACACCAGCACACACCCAGCCTGTGTGTTCCATTAGCTGGCATGTGTCACAAGAATGGGTCACACTTTCTGTCATTCCCAAGCGGACAGTCATTGAGTGGTCATAAAAATAAATCAGAAGCTGACTACTAAAATAGCATGGCAGAAATGCTTCCTGAGATAAATATGACTCAACCAGTCTGTGTGCCAGGATGTGTTCGGTTACTGAAATTTCAAATTTCAAATTAAAATTTAAAGAGGATTTTTGAGAAAATCCCAGTATTGTTTTTTTATTGGCATAATTGTGAACTAATTTATAGTAAGTCTATCCTTGATGCTGTTGAAAATTAGTCTGAGGCTACCAATACAAAGGTGAATAGGTCAATCACAGACTTACTATTATTATTACTATTACTTATTGTTTGTCTGACATTTTATTCACCATGATTTACAACATTTGAGAAAAACAATCGGCTAAGTTTCTTTCAATTTTTCAATTGGAGCACAAGCAGGTGAAGTCGTGGTCTCCACAAAATGTCATCAGCAGACAGCATTTGGAATGATAAGGCTGCATAGTTGATCCCAATAACAACTTCTTGAACAATCTAAAGGATTCAATGGCAAGTTTTGTTGTAGGTAGTGCAGTTTCTTTATGAAGGTAATTTATTTGGCCTTTAAAAAAAGATTTAGATTAGCGGAGATAGAAATGAGATGATTTGAAAATGCAGTTCACATGAAAATTGGTAAGAAAAGATCCATTTCAACTGAAAAAAAATGCAGAGATAATTTCAGAAGTAAATGGCTGATAACACTGGTCTGCAAAAATCCTAGTCAAAAATTAGAGATGTTCTTTATAGCTTTGAGGGTGTGGACTTCAAATAACAGAATTTCTTTATCACATATGGTTTGTAAGAGAACAAGGTTTAAAATGAAAAAAAAAAACCCTACTATTTTAGAGAAAGGGCATAATTTATTTTTAACAATAATTATTTAGACTTGGAATGTTATAAATGACACATATAAGTATTACTTACAAAATGGAATCACTTGGCCATTTTTTCCCCTTCACAGTGGACTGCTCCACAAATGTCTGCTAGCATAGACTCACTCGACTCTCTCCATTTGAGCAATGTCCTGGTGGGACATCAAAAGAGACCACTCCAGTGTTCTTGGGGGAAAAATCCAAATGAGAGTGTATAAAATGTTTTTTATAGACTTGTGGCACCCAAGTGCTAGGTAGAAAGGGAGAAGATCCTCACAGTTTTCCACTTTTGTCTTCTCGAGAAAATTGTGTTGAGCCTCTCAAGCTCTTTTTCCAACTTTGCACAGCTTGGATTAGAGGTTTACTTACCTGTTACGTGGTCAAGACCATTTATGGCTCCACCTGACCTTGCATATTTGTGTAAAGACCATTTAAACAACAAATTTATCTCTTATGAACAATAATAAAGGCGCCTTACTAACCTTCCAAATATAAATTACCGGCTTTTTCGAAGGAAGTAGAAGAGAAAAAGCTACATGTTGAAAGCAAAAATGTGCAGCGAATACTTGATTTTTGGTTGTTTTCACCTCAATTAATGTTAGAACAAGGAAGGGTGCCATTTTCAACTCAAAATATCCTTCAGACTTATGTCATAAACGTTTCACTGAATCCAATAACTCACAGAAACCAATCTGTGGTAGAGAAATTCCAATTTTAGAAATCGATTCAACTCACCTAAATCTATAAAGTATGTGGATTTCTTTTTTTTTTTTTTTACGTGTGAGGACTTTGGTGCAGACTACTGTAATTTACGGACAGTCTCTGTCTGTGTTTTTGGTGAATCTGGGTATTTCATTTTCAGCAGAACAAATTGTTAAATGGTGAGGTCCAACCAACAAGTGAAACGTTAAGACCTCAGAATGCCTGAAACGTCTTGCCAATAAAGAAGCAATTAAGCAGTGATAAAAGGAGAAATTTATGAGGGAGCATTTAGTGATTCTGGAGCTACCACAAAATATATAAGTTCAAAGATAATAAATTCAATTCTAGTAAAACAGTCTAATTCAGCCATAAATTGAAACGTTCAGGATATCACACTCCAGGCAACTAATGGCATTCACATCGATTATGGTACACTTAAGTGGACTATTAATCCAAGTGCAATGTTGATTGGTGCTCCCCACTCAGAAATTTCTTCAATTCTGGTACTAAAAGTCCATACATTAAATATTTGTTGTTGTTCTACATCTTGTTAAACATAATACAGAATGATTTAAATGACACTGGCAAAAGCAAATGCCCTGGCTTCTATTTCAGAACCTCAACTACCTTCATATTATTATCATGTTATAGCTGTCTATAGTAAGCAAAGTTAATTTGAGTAGGGGCAGTTACATTAGGGGCAGTCACGTACTCTGTCAGAACCTGCTTCTTAATAACATTTTCATTAGTTTGTACATTTCTGTTTTTGGTGCCGGTTTCTACTTTGTTTCTAAAACGATGCACCTTTCAGAATATGTACCAATTGCAGTATTTTTACTGTATACAATATGTTATTAGTGTACCGGTGCAAAGACAAACGTCAGTTGAAAATCAAAGCAAAGTCATTAACCAGGAATCTTGTATATAAACGTCTATTCGTGGAAGTGTGTGTGTGTCTTTTCGGCCTGGAAGTGAAAGGTGGAGTCGGGGTAAGGGCTCCACCTCCGAGGAAATAGAAAACTCACTAACATAACCCAAGCGAGGCGAGCATGTCAGCAAAACGAAACCTCAGAAGAAAACCGCTAACATCAGCAAAATGTTATACCTTTTACTTTTCCTCCCGTCGCTAAATACACAAGTGATCGGCAAAACAAATCCTCCTAGGAGAGAGACGCCCAGAGTAGTTCTTTTAAATTACCTGACATCCCTACATTTCAGTTTTTTTTCTAACGATTTCAATAGTTTCTAGGACCCTGGGCTTTTTACAGCACGTATTTACCTGGCTAGTTTAAAATAAACTGTTGCTAAAACCAGAACGCTAAACAAAATGCAACTGCTACTTTTTCGAAGATCACTGGCAGACTGCCTTTTTAAATATCCGTAACCTTGGATGCTAAAGGACTCATGGGATTGATTGATGAAATGTTGTTTTGGTGGTGTCACACGGTGGGATCATGTTCCCCAATGACATGGAGTTGTGTCCTGACAACAGGACAACCAAAATTACAAAAAAAAAAATGACATTGTGGTAACATAAAAATATAATAAAATATATATTTTTTCACAGAGGTTAACTAAGAACAACACGTGTACAGAAATGATCCCTGATATTCAAAACCCCCAAACCAACAAAAAAGAGTTGCAGAAAAAATGTATTAACCAAATAATACACGTTTAATGTTGTGTAATTTATAACAATTAGAAACTGGCCAAAGATTTCCTTATTGAAAAGGGAGAGGGGTAGCCTTAAAATACCCCTGGTTCAAATAATGAAACAATGTTCTTTACAGAGAAATATTATATTAACCCCAAAAATCAAAAAGAAAGTAAAAATGTCATCTGCAGCATTAGGGCTCCCCAATTCTCTCTTGGGTAAAATACACAACTTACAAGTCATAATCAAATTTTTCCAAATTTTCATTTCCATAATATGTTAAACACAATTTTTTGTTTAGAAACAAAATTTGTTTTGGAGTATGTCGTAGGAAGTTAAGCTTGGCTAGCTAGAAAGATTACAATATGCAAGCTTTTGAGGCCAGTCAGGCCACTTCATCAGGCAATATAAGAAGGGGCCTGAGTTGCCTCTTTTGCTTCACTTCTTATTACATCCATAACGGCTAACACGGTACAACACTCTAGCACTTTTGGAGTGCGTGAATTTTTCCTTTCCTTGTGCTAGGCTCTCCGAGCCTGTTTACTGGCCTTTGGACCCTGCATTGTTCTCCACATAACTTTGCTCAGGTGTGTGTGAATAAGTAGCCTTGGAGTTTGAAGGCTCACTTTGCAGATTTATTAAAAATAATACAAAAAAAAAAAAGAAATCTCATATTGACACAAGTATTCAGACCCTTTGATCAGTACTTAGATAAGCTCCTTTTGCAATTCCAGCTTGGAATCTTTTTAGTATGACACAACAAGCTTTGCAGTGCTGGATTTGGGAATTTTCTGCCCTACCTCTCTACAGATCCTCTCAAGCTCTATCAAGTTGGATGGAGGCCATTGGTAGACAGCTATTTTCAGGGATTCCCAGAGATGTTCAGTTGGGTTCATGTCCAGGCCCTGGCTAGGCCACTCAAAACATTCACAGACTTGACCCTAAGCCACTCCTGTGTTGTCGTTACTTTATGATTAGAGTCATTGTCCTATTGGAAGGCAAATTTTCTGCTCATTCAATTGTCCAGTGCACTCTGGAGCAGGTTTTCATTAAGGATATCTCTCTACTTTGCTCTTTTCAGCCCCCAAGTTCCTGCCGCTGAAAAATAACCCCACAGCACGATACTGCCACTACCATGCTTCACCATTGGAATGGTATTGTGGTGGTGAAGAGTGGGTCCTCGTTTCCTCTGGATGCAATGCTTAGAACTGAGCCCAAACAGTTCCATCTTGATTTCATCAGAACTGATGGTTGTCTTTCTAGAAGTTTCTCCTATGTCCACACAGCTTCTCTGGAGCTCAGCTAGAGCTACCATCAGGTTCTTGGTCACCTCTTTTACCAAGGTTCTTCTCCCTTCCTATGATTGCTCAATTTGTTCTGGCAGCCAGCTAAACAGAGAGTCACACTTGTTCCAAACATATTAATTTTAGGAATCATTGAAGCTGTTATGTTCTTCCTCACATCTCTGCTTTGACACAATCCTGTCTCTAAGCTCTGGAGCCAATTCCTTCAACCTTATGGCTTATTTTCTGCTCAACTGTGGGTCCTACTATAGGCAAGTGAGTGCATTTTCTAGTCATGTCCAATCAATTGAATTGACCCCAGCTGGACTCCAAACAAGCTGTAGAAACATCTCAATGAACACCAATTGAATGGGATGCAAGGTTCTAAATACTTGAGTCAAAGTTATATTTCAGTTTTTATTTTTAATAAATTTGAAAAATTCCTAAAATCCTGTTTTTGCTTTGTCATTATGTTTGATGAGGAAAAAAATGAAATGATTTTCACAAGCCTGCAAAATGATAAAACTTGAAAAAAGTGAAGGGGTCTGAAATCTTTCTGAAGGCACTGCATCTGTCCATCTAAAAGAGAGGCTTTTAAAATTTGTTAAAAAATATCTAAATCAAATGAGCAATTGTATTTTAGTTTTAGAAAGTTTGCTGGGTCAATTTGACCACTGCTTGTTTAATTTGTCACGTATAGTTGATCGGGTATTGTTATGCGACTTCTCCTATGTGTCTGACTTGCATTTTACAGTTCAAGCAGCTGCCCGTGTTTACTCAGGCAGCATGACATAAAGACAGTCCATGATGAATGATGAAACTTTAACCTCTTGGGACAGTTTGCCTCTTGACATCGAGCCTAATGCTGTAAGAAAATCATGTAATCTCAAGGGGAAGTCAGCAATAGTATACAAAGGATAGCTCTCTAATGGCCTTCTATATCTGTTTGATAAATTACATAAAATACGTTCAAATGCATTCATTTGAGAAGGCAAGGGTTTATATCTTCTATACATTTCAATGTGGTTAATCACAAGAGAAGGCAGTGGGCAGCGTACATTTTGCTTTCTATGAAAATCTGCTTCCAGATTTTCTGCTGGTGTTTTGTTGCCAAATATAAATAATTAAATACTTCTCATATTTGGCTCCATAAAGGAGAGCAGAGAATTTATGATAACGACCGTGTTTAACTTCCCCTAACACTTGAATTTTTTAGGAAAACTAGACAGTACAAATGGCTCATGAATGTCAACAGAGCTGAGGCTAACTCAGTAAGAATGCTAAATCATGTCATTAAAGTTATCTTGGGTCATACATGGCTTTAAGTAGAGCACACCAAATTATTCTCAAATTTAGACATATCAGTTGCTTGTCATGTAGATGTTTTTGCAATAGGATAGACATAAGTCACACGTGTTTTGACAGATTAAAATAGTAAATAGATGGTAGCAATAGTTAAGCAACACTAAGGTAAAACACCAAAATATCTGTTTGCAAGCAGTGGATAGGAAGAAGCATCGTCCACAACTGAGACGAGAATAGAAAATCAAACAATTTACAACAAGCTCTGGTGTGACAGTACTCTTTAATAAGATAAGGCCTCCGGACGTGTCCATCTGGCCTTCAGGATCATAGAAATGCAAAGTCTGCAGGACAAGCATGGAGACTAGAAACTAAGACCTACATAGGAAAGCTCTTCAAGCTAACATATTTTTTAATCCAATAATAATTGTACTTACCCCATAAAAACTGGACATTGTTCACAAAGAAAGTGACAATGAGAGAGAGAGCAAGTGTCTATTATCAAAAACTGTAGGTGGTCCAAATGTGCTTGAGGAAAAAAGTAATAAATACAGATTCAGAACACATGTAGTAATAGCAGAGTAGCAGTGGTACTAGTAGAAGCGTTACGTGTACAGAGCACATTGAAATTCTTACTTGCATGTGTCACCCACGTGTGCATGGGAGGCTGCTAGAGGGCTTCAATAAGAGTAATACCATGACAGACCAGGGGGTGGTGAGCTGCACTAACTCTCTCTTCTCTGTAGACTACCCTCGGGAAATCCCACTATGTGCCGGCTCTATTGATGATGTCACTCCTGGCACCAGTGCCCTAGATGACATCACTTCCAGTACTGGCAACCCGGTGGACGCCACTTCTGGTCGCGACAACATCACTTCCAGTTCCGGGCCAGATGACGTCACTTCTGATCACGACCCTTTAAAGCCGCCTTTTTACCAAAGTCAAATCAGTTCTGTTTTGGACATCGTACCATGCACAACTCTTGGAAAAAATACACATTTTGCAGCCAGGAATATTATACAGGTGGCTGCCCCAAACCTTGTATGTTTCCTGTGTCTTATTGTGGCACATGTCAAAGAACACATCAACACTCTCCAGCTCCTTGACAAATGAAAATATTTTAAAATCCTCAATATTCGATATGAGGACAACACTTGTCAGGTTTGTATATAGGTTTGGGCTCAAGATTCTGAAATGTTTTTGTTATTCAAATATCATTTTTTCACATTATGTTGTAATGGCACTACAAGATAGGACTTCAATTCAGAGAAGTTTTGGGATCAGTATGCCACTTGGCTGCTTCTGCTTTTCACACTGAGACTGTTGGGAGAAGGAAGATGAGGCACTTGATTTAAAAAGGAGCCTGCAAGAAGTCGAGAAGGGTAGTCATTGTCTTTTCTGCTTGTTATTATATCGCTTTCACAGCTGCAGCTGTTCATCTGTTCATTTAGATTATAATTACCACCACCCTAAAGGACTACAGCTTTTCATGAATTTGTTTTCTCTGTCCCATGCCTGGTCTGTTTGTAGCAGGGCTACATAGTAATAGTGTTGTCAATGTTAGTAATAAGTGCGTTTTGTTTCCATCGTCCCGTTTGCTGTTTGTGTGTGTGTCAGTAAATGTCGTCCCCGTAAATTCAAGGGGGACGGATAATTGAAAAAAGACCACAGCCCCAAGATGGAAAGCACCTGGTGTCAATCACAATTAATTACATCCACCAGTACTATTTAAGCAATCAGGAGGAAACGGAGTGGGAGAGAGAACGAATCAACTTACCTGCTGTTTTCCACATTGCGCTTTTGCATCGAGTTTGATTTTCATCCCGCCGGACTTAACTTTAAATCCCTCATCACGAGAGACCCTAGGGTCGGACTACATCATCCACCATGCGCTGAGGATTCACGTTGAGGTTATTCCATTTGGTCCGTGAAACACAAACACTCCAGATGCTGTATCTGTTAACCAGTCATCCGCATTCAGGACAATTGTTTACTCGGATTCAAGTTCACGACCATTCATTTCCGTATCTCATTCATTATTGTTATTCGTTTTATTTGTTATATGTTACAAGGGCAAGGGAAGGTTTATTGTGTATATATATATATATATACAGTGAACCCTCGTTTATCACGGTTCATCCGTTCCAGACTCTACCGTGATAAATGAATTTTCGCGAAGTAGGATTCTTTATTTATAAATCGAATATTTTCGCAGTTAGAGTATAGAAAACCTGTTTACGACCTTCTAAATACGCTTTTTAACATTATTAGAGCCCTCTAGACATGAAATAACACTCTTTAGTCACCATTACACTCGTATTATCCAATATATTAGAATAAAAAAAGAGAAAATAAGACATATTAGACGTTACAAATATCATATTACTAGGCGCACTCGCCTTTTAAGGCGATCGACTTTTATCCTCAATTTTTGTGTGCTCCATGTGTACATCAGGCATGTAAGTGTAGAGAATGAGAACATCAAAGTGCCCATTCATAACATCTCCCGAAAACCTAAGTTTTTTTTTATCCCCTCAAGTGCCTGTCCAAAGTCGTACAATGTCAGCCCGAATCTGCACCGCTAAAGGTGGAGTTTCATGCACTAAATAAGCTATAGATGAGAATAAGCAAGCACCATCTCCCCTGATATTTACTACGCGGTGAGGAATTTGTACTCCATCAACATTAATTATTTCCAGAGACATAATTTTGTCTATTTTTCCAGCGCATCACGCATAAAAGCAAGGGAACGATGACAGCACCAGAACTTTGCTCACATCGCGTCGCTTCGTACCTCAAGCCGCAAGTAGTAAGTCTGTAATAAGCAGAATACCGCTACGCTTTGCACTCACGGGACGGAAGGACAATCCCGAACGCTTTTATATAGTAGATTATTGTACTGTACATTTAATTGCACACAACCACTAACCTATGAAGGCACGACCTCAGTAGGAAAGTCTTCAGAGATGGTACAGTATCTTCAGCAGGTGGTTGTTGTCTTCTTCCGCTGAAGGAGTACTAGGAGTAGGCAGTGGGTGTCTGGGGTCGCGGCTGAAGAACATCTTGATAGGCAGTTGCTGGCGCTGTCTTTTCATATGCATGAGGAGGCTTTTGTAGGGTATTGCCATCTTTAATCATATTCAAGAGTTTCAGCTTTTCCTGGATAGTAAGCATCTTCCTCCGGCGCTGAGTTTTATTGTCAGAAGGCTTAGAAAAAGCAGCACGTTTAAGAGCCATCGTAGGGCTTAGATAAAAGTTCTCAGAAAGCGCATGTGTAGTGACGTAAGCGTGTATGAGAAAAAAATCGCGATAGAGTGAAGTTGAAAGTTGAAGCGTGATATAGCGAGGGATCACTGTATATATATATATATATATATATATATATATATATATATATATATATATATATATATATGGTGTTGATGACGTTGTTGGTTTGGTGGAGGGATATATATATATATATATATTTTTTTTTTCTATTTATTTATTTTGCATTTTTTCTTGTTGTTTCATTTAATATAATTAATCACCTATTTTTACATATCATGTTTTTGCGTGTTTGTTTAAACCGTCGATTATGGAGAACATGTTCATTTGTTAGAAGTACGGCTTGTTATTTAGATTCAGCTTAGTAGTTTTATCCAGGCCACAGGGCTTGGAAGTGTAGCTGCCGGACGGGTAAGGGATCGGCCGTTACATGTTTGTGTGGTTTCATCTGGTAGGAAGTTTCAAGGACTGGGAGTCTTCATCCATTGAGCATGCTCTATCCATTGCAAATCATCATTGGACATTCTGAGGTCTTCAACTTGCACTCATTTGTTAAAACTGTATTTCGGACTGTGTTATTAGAGTATTACTCATTTAGTGAAGATTGTTTTCTGGGGTACTGGGAGGGATTTTCTGTAAGTAATTATACAAGTATCTGTGTTTATCTTTGTTTAGTTAATTAGTTATTGCCATCAGGATTTTGTTCCGGTGGGTTTATGAGTTACACATTATTTATTTACATTAATTGTTTTCCATTCATTGGTTTATTTTATTTTATGTTTTTTAATTTACTTTAAGTACTGTGTGTTTATGTGTCTGCATATAAGTGTGTGGCTGGTTGTACCCATGGAATCCCCAAATAAAATAAATAAATCACCATCTTTGACTACAAAAATCTGAGCACCCCATGCCACTACAATGATAATTCTCTTTTAGGCTTTGTTTTGTTGTTGTATTTATAATACATTTTAAATACTAATTAATTGTTAATTAATGCTGCCGCCATCGTTTATGTTCAGTATAAAGTTTTTGTTATCTGCCCTGTCTTTTGTATGTAGAACCTAAGGAGGTGGGTCCAGTTTATTGGGTTGCCAGGGTGCTGGCCCTAGCAGTGTTTAAGCTGAAGCCGAAGAAGGAGCAGCAGTCTTCAGCTTTGGATTTTTGACCTTTGATTCATTTTTGTGATTATTGCTTCTGTTTTTTAATTCATGGTATTGAACTCTCGTATCTTGATTCTGATTTTATGAGCACTGGATTTGTTTGCCCTACATTTTTGCCTTTTTGTATTTCTTGTTAAAACATTCTTAAGTACTAAAGTAAATCTGATTTTATTTTGTTTGTTGGACTTTTGTGGTAGTCATTTTTTTAAGCTTTAAGAGCCGTAGCCATATTTCTTGGCCACTGCAGGCCAAAGCCTGATCAGAATTAATGGCAGGTCTGGCCTTTTGTGTATTTTTTTAGAGGCCTGCTTCTCTTTTGTAATTTTTTTTTGTGGTAGGATCTTATCATTGCTATGTAAAAGCCTGTAGGTATGCATATTGTTTAGGGCAGATTTCAAAATCCTCCTTTTAACATATAAAGTCTTAAAATGGCTGGGGTCCGGCTTACTTGTCTGAATTTATCATAACTTACAAACCAAGGCGCACATTAAAAACTCAAGATGCCAGTCTGCTTATAATTCCAAGAATTAATAAAATAACAGTGGGAGGTCGAGTGTTTAGCTACAGGGCCCCTAAACTGTGGACTGGTCTGCCTGCTACTATAAGAGGTGCTCCTTCAGTCTCAGCTTTTAAATCCCAGCTGAAGACTCACTGCTTCAGTTCAGCACACCCTGACTAGAGCTGCTGATTGACTGTGCAGAGTGCATCTCTGTTGTTAGTCATTAGCACTAAAACATAAGTAATATGATAGTAATAATTTGATACTAACCCTCACCTATTTTGCTTCTCTTCTCGGTACTCAAATGTGGCACTTGGTGCTACGGCCCACCTGCCAAGTTGTTTTGTTTATCGGATTAGCGCTATTTCAGCTGTAGAATGGCCAAATCGGGGAGGCAGCTTGATGAATAAGGTCTCTGGGACTCTAAACAAATCCAAATCATATTATGTGATATCATCTACTGTTAAATTCTACTCTGTACTTCTAAAAAAAAAAATTCTTGTGTGATTTTGGACTATACAAAAAATAAGTTGTATTGTGTATTCTTGTTTTTGTTAATTTTATGTCATTTTCTACTATGATTTAATGTTTCTTTAAATCTTCTTATGCTCCTTGTATTCTTTAGGTAGAAGTGGTTCCACTTTGCAGTCACTGCTGCCAGATTCTCCATTTGGCTTTTAAAGTTTGCCAGAATCAGAAGACCCAGCCATGGAGCATTGAGTTTGTGCCAGAGTTTAAAAGTTTTCTTTATATTTACTTTTGTTTTTGTGACTTATGACCCTGTTTTTTTTTTTTTTTTGTGTCTTAAATACCGAATAGTGTATTGAGTTTGGCTTACCTTGGATTGGCTTTCAGGCAAATCCTTTTTTGCTTTTTTTGTCCTTGTTGTCTGTTATGGAAGAGCCAAACTCAAGAAATAAAAAGGGATCACAAAATGAAACCAGTTTAAAGGTCAAAATAAGCATTGTGACCAGGAGGACAGGAAGATCAAAAATAACAATACTGTACACCAACTTGAAGTAGAAAAGGATATGCAAGACAGTCAAAAACAGACATCAGAACAGAATAAGATAACATGTTGAAAAGGTGCATTTTTTTATCCAAACACAGATACTGAAATTTGTATGCATTGTCCAGGTATATAACAGATTGTACGAATGATGTCACACATCATATTACACAAAAACACATTCCCAGCAACTGGGACTATCGTCTTCACAACAGCTTCACAAAATAGTGGGGTGCATCAAAAATGAAAGTATGTGGTAGGTAAGGTATATCAGGTCAGGGAGCATGCACTAGTACAGTGCGTTGCCGCACCCACCACATGACAAAACAGCTCGGGATCCTGGTTGGTAACCCCCCAGGCAGACACACAGTCCAGTTCCACCCTCCATAAATGACCCTTTATCTGCCACAGCCAGGTGTTATGTGGGCGTCTCCTTGGCATGTTCCAGCCACTTGGGTCTTCAACCATAAGGACCCAGCAAGCCAGATAGCCGTAGTGCCGTAACTGACGCTATCCCTCACAATGCAGGTAATGTGCCTCATTCGGGACTCCATGAGCAACCACTCATACGACAGCAGTACCCAAGGATTATCCGAAGAGACACAGTACCAAAGAAGTCCAGTCTTCATCTCAGGTCACTGGATAGTATCCATGTCTCACAACCATATAGGAAGATGGGAAGCATCAGGACTCTAAACACTTAGACCTTCATCCTTTTGCAAAGATATCTGGAGCGCCACACACCCCTATCCAGCGACCTTTTGACCCTCACTCGCTCTCCCAATCCATCTACTTACTTCATAGGAAGAGTCGCCAGAGACATGAATGTCACTGCGAAGGTAAGTAAATCTCTCGACAATACGATGGAATCTAAAATAAATGTGTCTCTAAAGATAGAGGAAAATCACAGAACCTCAGCTCTATGGTGCTTCTTACAGAAAAATACCATCGCCAAATGAAAATAAAACTGTAGGAAGGCTAGAACATATTTTTAATAACAGTGACATTTATATCTTGCTTCTTTTTGTTATGTAAATTATTCATTTATATAACTCAACTTCAAGGTTTGGAACAGTCTTTGTTATTTGAACTTTTAAAGTCAGTTATGCATTTTAGGCCCATCTAGGCCGAAGTCTGCAGGTAGCAGTTGGAAGGACAGGCTGGCTTGTAGTGAGCTTCTTTTGGGCTGGCCAGTGAAGGTCCTGGGCTGCTTTATGGGTCTTTTGGAGGCTTCACACACCCCTTTCATCATGTATGTGTCATGTGTCACAAAAAACTGGTTGAAATTATTAAGAAGATGTTTGATTGAATAGACTTTTTCCCTACACAGTAGCAATAAGATCTTGCACTTTTGTTACTGTATATGTGTGGTTATTTTAAAGAGCCAACATGATGAAGCAAATCTTGGACAGAAATATTGTATATCTTTAATTGTTAAACACTGTCATATATGCCTGTGAGTTGATTAATTTACAATGGAAAAGGTAAGAGCAGAACTCCTTTTAACCAACATTCATAAAAGTCTTAGGATTTGTGGGTTCCACACCAGTGTTCTTAGATGAAATACTTGCCTAAGAAGATTTAGAATGCATTTTTAAGATGGCATTGGGGAATGGGCCAGTAGATTATTCTTTCAGTTTTACTTGGTGGCAGCAGGGTAATGAAGTGGTTTGGAGTGATGGCTTGAAGCATCGAAATTTGTTTAATACACTATCAGTAGGGAAGTTTTGTGTAGACTTTTCTGAACGGATTTTGGTTTTGCACAAACATCTCCAAGAATTGCTTATTATATTATTCCACCACTCTAAATGAGCCCAGCGTCAGTGAGTTTGTTTGGGGTGTGTTATGGACTGGCATGTAAGCTGTGTGGTTGGTACCTGCTCAGTGCCATGTACTACTGGTATATGAGCCAGCGCTCACAACACTGAACTGGATTAAGTGGGTTTGACAGTAGATGAATGGATGGATGGAAGTTGAACTGAGTTCATTAATACATATATTTCAGAAATGTATTTCCCTCTAATAGAATATATGACATTTGAATGGCTCTAGTACCAAACACAAATATATTCATGGGGCTGTAACTTCACCCATACGTTTGCTTAGAGGTTTACTTAGATGTTCAGAAAAAAATCTAAATGTTCTTTGCACAAACCAGAAACATGACCAATGATTAATTTTCAAAACCATGAAAAACTGCAGGTGTCCTAGTTTATCTGAAAGGTGTCAGCCATTATCCAGCATGCCAGTGAGAGTGTCACATTCCAGATTGCAAATGAAGTTCCTTGCTCTCCTTGTGCGGCGCCTGCTCTCTTCTTCTCTCGCACTCTCTAGGCCACACTCCCTGTGCTGCCGAAGGTGTCTCTGGCTGCTTGGTAACAGCTGCAGCTCTGCTCCCCTGTGAGCCACCTTCACTCATTAGCGTGAACATTTAGGCGAGTGCTACATGTAGCTCAGCACCTGATTGTTCAGTCTCCATCTAAGTTCTTTCTCTCCCTGGTGTTTTGTTTGTTTGATCTTTTGTGTTTCTAACTTTTGCTTGACTTTTGCTTAACCTTGTCTACTTTTTTTCCAGCTGGATCGAGCATCGACATTTGTTTTTGTCAGCCTCCTCTCTACACTACTCTACTCCATATTCTGCCAAATCACGGCCACAGATCTTCTTACATTTTTTGATTCTCTAAAAAATGTTTTGCATCCATGATTGGCCCGGCTCTTATAAAGCAGTAACTGTTGGTGCTGTCTGTTGTAATTCATTTGAATATATACTCAGCAAAAAAAGAAACGTCCCTTTTTCAGGACTGTGTATTTCAACAATAATGTTTTAAAACTCCAAATAACTTTACAGATCTTCATTGTAAAGGGTTTAAACAATGTTTTCCATGCATGTTCAATTAACCATAATCAATTAATTAACATGCACCTGTGGAATGGTCGTTAAGACCTTAACAGCTTACAGAAAGTTGGCATTTAAGGTCACAGTTCTAAAAACGCAGGACACTAAAGAGACTTGTCTACCGACTGTGAAAAACACCCAAAGAAAGATGCCCAGGGTCCCTGCTCATCTGCGTGAACGTGCATTAGGCCTGCTGCAGGGAGGCATGAGGACTGCTGATGTGGCTAGGGCAAAAAATTGCCATGTCCGCACTGTGAGACGCCTAAGACAGCGCTACAGGGAGACGGGAAGGACAGCTGATCATCCTCGCAGTGGAAGACCACGTGTAACAACACCTGCACAGGATCGGTACATCCGAATATCACACCTGCGTGACAGGTACAGGATGGCCACAACAACTGCCCAAGTCACACCAGGAACACACAATCCCTCCATCAGTGCTCAGACTGTCCGCAATAGGCTGAGAGAGGCTGGACTGAGGGCTTGTAGGGCTGTTGTAAGGCAGGTCCTTACCAGACATCACCAGCAACAACGCCGCCTATGGGCACAAACCCACCTTCGCTGGACCAGACAGGAGTGGCAAAAAGTGCTCTTCACTGATGAGTCACGGTTTTGTCTCACCAGGGGTGATGGACGGATTCGTGTTTATCATCGAAGGAATGAGCGTTACACCGAGGCCTGTACCCTGGAGCGGGATCGATTTGGATCGATGGCTAGGGCCATTCCCCCCAGAAATGTCCAGAAACTTGCAGGTGCCTTGGTGGAAGAGTGGGGTAACATCTCACAGCAAGAACTGACAAATCTGGTCCAGTCCATGAGGAGGAGATGCACTGCAGTACTTCAAGCAGCTGGTGGCCACACCACATACTGACTAGAACTATTGATTTTGAGCCTCCCTTCATTCAGGGACACATTGTGAAACATTTTTAGTTTATGTCTTATGGTGTTGACTCTTTTAGTGTTCATACAAATATTTACACATTAAGTTTACTGAAAGTAAAAACCGTTGAAAGTCAGAGGACGTTTCTTTTTTTGCTGAGTATATTTAATTTTTTAGAGCTTTACAATTGAAAAATGCATCATTTCTGAGGTTTGACCCAGAGTATGTTTGTGACTTCTGTGTTTCATTAGGAGACCTTATTTAAAAGTTTATAATTGTTTAACAGTGTTAATAGGTACATTTGTCCCAAACATTGATGTAAAAGCAGTGGATTTATTTTAATATACTAATTAAATTCATTTTGTTTTTTAGCAAAACTCACAATAAATATGTATTTTGTTTTTGTAAAATTCAAGTTAATTAGTCGTTGGCACACAGAACAGAAAATTCTCCCAACTTGTAAATGGCAGTTCAGTGTATTCATGTTAATTTCAGCACCATTTTGTTTTACCAACGGGAGCTGCCATTTTGCGTGTTTGGTGACACTTGTTGCCATTGTAGCAAATCCTTCAAGGCACTGGGATGGTGTGATATTGTCATCATCAGTGTAACTATATAAAGGTCATCTTTTGCTACTCCATTGAGTGAGTTATGTGCTTTCCTTTGTGAAATTTTGGGATTATGTTTTTGATTTTTACCTTGACTTTGATTTTGGATGTTTTTGGTTTTATTGTTTTTTCTCTTTGATCTCTGGTTTTGACGTTAACTACCTTTTTAGTTTCTAATCTTATAGACCAGCTGTGCGCAACCTGCGGCCGTGGGCAAGGACTTTGGCGGCCGTGGACGTGTATATAAAAGTGTACGTAATGGCGGCCGTGCAGGTGTAGGGTCTCTGGACTCCAGTGACGGCTCTGATTGACAGCAAAGAAGTAAAGCCTGACCAAATTCCTACCGTCCGTTTTTCGGGCACTTTAGACGGGCTGTTGCAGGAATTCACTAACCGTTTTCAAGATTTCGAAAAGATTTCAGCAACAATAAGACTCGTTGCTTCTCCTGATCTGGTGGAGACAGAGAGTGCACCGTTACATCTACAAATGGAGCTAGTAGAGTTGAAGAACAATGAGCAGCTTGTGAAAAAGTTTACGAAAGAAAGCGACCTGCTGGATACATGGAAATCAGCAGTAGAATACCCACAACTACGAGAACTGGCCAGGAACATTCTCGTTCTTTTCGGAAGCACTTATTTGTGCGAAGCAGCGTTTTCCAGAATGAAATATCTGAAAAACAGGTACCGTTTTTTTGTCCTATATGACGTTTCGTAGACATTTTTTTACATATGTAGACCAGTAAATTGAATATTGTCAGATATATCATACTCTGTTTTAATGTGTAATCTGTAAATTTTTACATAAATCATAAAACATTATTAAGTTTACTTGGACTTACTGGCGGCCGTTATTAAAGTAAAAAGTCTGTAGTGCGGCCGTTATTAAAGTAAAAAGTCTGTAGTGCGGCCGTCAATAGCGGAAAGGTTGCGCATGCCTGTTATAGACCCAGGACACGCTGGAGGGACTATGTCTCCTGGCTGGCCTAGGAATGCCTTGGGATTCCCCCAGAAGAGCTAGAAGAAGTGACCGGGGAGAGGGAAGTCTGGGCATCTCTGCTCAAGCTGCTGCCCCCGTGACCCGATCTCGGATAAGCGGAAGAGGATGGATGGATGGATGGATAATCTTATTTCTTCTCCTGTTGTTTCCTCATAAAAAAGTCAGAACACTGTCAATCAGAAATGTATGGATTTGGGAAAACGGATTTATTTTGATTTTTTTGAGCTTAGCACAGCAATCTAATGAGCTGTGTGGATTAGGGTTTTGCAGTACAAGTACTGAAAAACTCCATTTTTAACTCAGTATGATACAAGCAGTAAACATTAAGTTTTGATGCAAAGTGTGGCGCGAGTCGGGCAGGATCTGTTTTTTGCTTCTGTAGTGGGACTGAGGCCTAAAAGCTGGTATTCATAATGAAGCTAAATTTTAGTACCAATTCAACATTAGCAGGAATATCCAAGAAAAAAGGCAACTTCACAAAGCCACAAATACCACCTATAAGTTCTACTTTGCCTACTTGTGGAGGACATTGAAATATACAGTATGCATTGTTTAAAGAAATGTGTTCTTCACTGTCTAAATTGGTCAATGTGGTTTCATCCATGGTACTAATGCTCATTTAGCGTCTAGCAATAGCAGATTACCACATGTCGATACTGACTGTTGGCATGTTTACATGAGCTTCAATAACCTGATTATTCACAGAAACTTGTTTTGGAAAATGCCATGTAAACCCTTATTCTAATTAGAGAATTTGGCTTATTACCTTTTGAGAATCCTGATTAACAGAGGTAGAGTTCTCCGTAAATAATTCTGAGCATCTGGCCATGTAAACCCTTAACCAGGTTACTGTTAACGATTTTATAGTCTGCACATGTTCAGTGCATTCTGCAAGCCTGCACATGTATTTGCTTCTCATTTGCAGGTAGAAGCGTCCACAAAATAAATTTCTAGAGCCAAATGTTTGGGCATTTGCTTTATTCCTTTTCCTGGCTGAAATAATCAGTCTCAATATTTCAAAAATTCTATTCTACAATATTTCCGTGCTCCCTTTCACCGACTAAAACCATGCAACTGAGCAGCTAGCTTATAAATATTTTATTTTAATTATTCCAGCTGATCATGACAATATGGGATTAAAGAAACTGTTTAAAATATATTTACATGAAGCCTATCTAAGATTAATTCTTTTATATATTCACAGATTTTTAGTGCCAGGGAACTGCGAGAAATGGCTACTCCAACACCTATATCGGAGGCATGCACTTCTTATTCAAACTGAAATTTGTGGTATGTAAACTTGAGAAAAGGAAAAGAAAATTTATCAAAGACAAAAATGCTTCCACCATTTAAACCTTTTGTTGAAAGCCTAACCGCATAAAACACCTTGGATATCTTTAGATAATTTAGCTTATTTAGAGATTTTGCAATAGCTATTATGACCTTGATTTTGAGGTTTCCATTTGTATTTTGATTAAAGAGAAGTTGAATTTAGGAATATGAATTAGGCTCTGCTCTCATTTATGTTTCATATTTTGGTTGCTCTAAATCAATTAAAGCAATCTTCTCTTTCTAGCATAAACAGAATAATCGTATGATGCTGATAGGATGAGCTTCATCTCCCTTTTGACCCTGAAAAGAAATAAGTGGGTTTGAAAATAATATGCTATTTTAACTTTCTAAAACCTTTTGGTTCAGAACTTGAATGCATTTATTTATTGCATGTAAAACAATATTCTGGTAAAGTGTAAATAGTGCATTTATAAGATAGCTGTATACTCATAATCATAATAAGTTGGAAGTAATGGGGGGAAAAAATCAGTCTATACAATGAGACTGTGCTTCTTTCACCAGAGATATGAAACAACTGCTTTATGAATTAGGAAAATTAGATCTTGGGAGTGCAAGGCTGCATGTTTTTGATTCTTTCAAAATGACCATCTGAACATTGACAACCTCCAGTTTTATTTATTTATTTGTTTGTAGTTCATGATTAAATTCTGAAACCATTTGAAAATTAAGACAATTGCTTTGCGCACTGAAGTCAATAAAGATGTCTATTATTTTCTCTTGTTTTTAAGTTTGCTTGTCAAATGGCAGTCCTCGTGGGTTATAGCAGCACTTTTTTGATCCTGCTTATCTTTAAATGTACGGAGGTAAGGGCACGGTAGTCCCTTACTCTAGATTGAAATGCATGACGCTTCTCAGTGTTAATTGATGGGACCAGGCCTGTGTTCCCTGTACATTGTATGTTACCATTAAGGATATATCATTTGATTATCAACTTCCATTTTGAAAAATGGAAATATTGTTTTGCCAGATATTATTATTATAATAGGCCCCTCCTGGACCTCGTGATCATCAGAGGTGACTGGGTGCAGACCTATAAACACCTGGGAGTGCAGCTGGATAATAAACTGGACTGGACTGCCAATACTGATGCTCTGTGCAAGAGAGGACAGAGCTGACTATACTTCCTTAGAAGGCTGGCGTCCTTCAACATCTGTAATAAGATGCTGCAGATGTTCTGCCAGACGGTTGTGGTGAGCGCCCTCTTCTACGCGGGTGTGTGCTGGGGAGGCAGCATAAAGAAGAGGGACGCCTGGACAAACTTGTTAAAAAGGCAGGCTCTATTGTAGGCACGGAGCGGGACAGTTTGACATCCGTGGCAGAGCGACGGGTGCTCAGCATGCTCCTGTCAATCATGGAGAATCCACTGCATCCACTGAACAGGATCATCTCCAGACAGAGGAGAAGCTTCAGCAACAGACTGCTGTCATCGTCCTGCTGCACTGACAGACTGAGGAGACCCCACACTATGCGACTCTTCAGATCTATCTATCTATCTATCTATCTATCTATCTATCTATCTATCTATCTATCTATCTATCTATCTATCTATCACATAGTTTCATTCACATCTATCTATCTATCTATCTATCTATCTATCTATTGTTGGTTGGAATTTACTTCTGGGTTACATTCACACATGGAAAAAACAGCAAAACACAACTGTCAGTATAGCATTTATGATATCATCACATTATATCAAACAGGGGCAAATAATACTATAATGCACAAAAATACAATCTACGATATAATAAAACACTAAAGTCTTTGTGTCCAGTCCATAATTTGATTGGTCAGTTTGGCTTTGGTGACGTGATGAAAGAGGAAGTGCGAGTGTGAGACACACAAGGAGAAGAAATGTCCTGGAAGGCATGCGGAGAGTCACCTTCAGACTACAAGTACAAAAGTGTACAAGAAGTAAGAAAGTCGCGTTGAAAATAATGACAGAGTCTGAGAAGCGAGCTTTACAGGAACACACTTGAGAGAGGGCGGACCAGTGAAGCTACGTTCATACATGTGAATACCGAAGAAGGTAGCTGAAAGTGCATGTAGGGCAAGAGATTATTAAATTGTTTCATTTCTTGTCTTTTTTTCGAAAGGTAGCATGGCTAGAAATACATTAAACAATATGACAACATGTAAAAATTTACCCATAACCCAAAAGTATGTCTTATACCATCGTGATAAGGATGGAGAGAGGTGTTTGGAGATCTGGGGAAACAGAGGTTAATCAAAAGTGATTGCAGAAATACCAAGCCATTTCCATGTTGAGTGGTTCTTGCCCTGAGTGGCCCATAATCGTTTTGTGACAGTAATAATTGAAATTAATGGTTACCTCAAGTAAATGTGATCTTTAATTATATTTCTTATATGCCTCCGGACCTGAGATAGATATACAGAATTTCCCAAATAGTCCAATTTCGTGCCTACTATCTGCCATCCAAACAGCAAGCTGCAGTTATGTTTTGAATGAGCAGACATGCTGTCAAAACAGACAGTTTTAGAGGAAGTGTGGGTGCTATCACTGACCGCTGTATAAAACTGGACAAGCACTGATACTGATAGGGTATGCCTTTAAAGCTAGTCCTGAGTTTCTGTGATAGGAGAAATTCTCAGAGTGTAATAGTGGCCCTATTATTTTTAAAGGAGTCCACCCTTTTGAGATTGGCACCACTTGCATCCTAATATCCACAACCCTTTCTACCATTTGGGGAATATTCAGGTCCAGATTATTAAGGACACACCAACTAGCTAGCTAACCCACTTCCATCGGACAGGCCATCTGATCCCCATCTGTATTCAGGCCAATCAAAGTAGTGCCATCAGCAAACTTTAGCAGTTTTAGAGAGATGTCACTGGAGGTATGGTGCTTATTGGTGTAGTGAGAAAAAAGTAGAGGACACAAATCACATCTCTGAGGTGATCCTGTACGCCTGCTCGTGAATGAAAGTCTGAGATCCAGGTATGTAGCACAGTCTAGTTACATCCTGAGGAATAAGTTCTGGTATGAAGGTATTACATGCCAAGCTAAAGTCTACAAGTAGAATCCTGACATAAGCAACTGGGGTGTCTAAAGTGTAGTTGAGAGCAATGTTAACTGCTCAATATCCAATCTATTCTTACATTGATGTACATGATTGGTTTGCTATCAGCCTTTTGAATGAACATTATCAGTGTTAATAAAGCCCACAGGAATGAGTCAGTTGGTCCCTACTGCGTCTTCTGGAATGTTTAGGATGCTTGTTATCAGTGTTTTAATGAGTGATAACAGTGCTTATGTGAATTAGCATTGAAAGCTTTGATTGCCATGATGTGCACAGAATGAAGTGCAATTCATTAAGGATATATTTGAAAAAGCTTATAAATGAAGTGCATGGCTTTACATTCAACAGAAGTTGCCTTTCTAGTAAATCAGTTGTCTTTCCAAAGAGGTCAATATTAGACTTAGGTAACGGTCAGTCAGTAATGTTTTACAATGTATGACACAATATCTGCTGAAAACTTTAATTTAAAAAAATCAAAAAAATTACACAAATATATAAATCAATAAAATCATAATACCCTCTTGTCTGTCTGTCTTTGAATATTTCTACCTTAGTTGCTGTTATTAGGACCTCATTTCAACCACCAGATCACATCTTGTCTGGTTCTTTGTGCACCAATCACACAAACAGATTATCATGAAATGTTGCATGTCGTCTGCCATTGGTCCAGCTTTAAATAAATATATGGTGTTTCAGAAATTTTATCCAAAAGAGCTTAGTCAATCTTAATGACATTTTGCAAGTATATGAAAGCTAAGTCATCTTATGTGGTTCTTCTTAATTCACGCCAACAAGTTCATCATTCATTACATTATTGAGTGGTGTTGACCTTTTAAACCTTTCCAAATACTTCATTGGTACCTACTGGCCCAATTGTATACCAACATCATACAGAAAAGATGGCTGATGAAACTAAGCTGTCTTTCACAGTAAACCTAAAGTACTGTATGTCCCTTATTGCCCCATTAACTAATTCCTTGAGGTAAAAAGTGAATTGCTGGTAATTGCTTAAGCTTTGGAAACACTTAACATTCTGCAGATAGGCTCCATCCATCTCTTCTTAAAAATACATTTAAACGTAGGTCTGTGCAGGACTGAAACCTGATTTTCAGTTCGGGTGGGACTGCTGGGGTGAGGCCAATCCATTGGGACCAGACCTAAAAACAGGGCAAGTGTTTCTTTTTGCATGTTTTTTTTTTGAGACTTGCATCCCCATTTTCAGTTTTCTGTATGCAAAAATCATAACGGATGCATTCCTGATATGCTATTTTTTTGCTTTTTAAAATTTCTGTGGTACCTTTATGAGAGAAAACGGTACTGGCTTACATGACACAACCTTGACTGGGAAAGTTTGGAGCAGAACTACAAAAAAAAAAAAAACAGAAATCACTCATTTTTATGCTGAAAGTAATTAGCCCTAGTCTTCACGCCACCTCAGGAAACTGGAAAGCAGAGGTTGCACATGCATATACACGGGCCAAAATAGAACACTGCAGAGCCAATAGAGCTAGCAAGCGCCTTCAGCGGCTAGCAGTGTCCAACACAAAGACAATTTCATGTAGAGCAAAATGCTCTATTTTCTTAGATAAGAAAGGAGAAAGCACATTGAAATGGATTATTGGAAAAAATAAATTTAAAAACAGAAAGTGAAGGGTTGTTAGAAACATTTTAGTAGTAAATTAAACTGCTGACTGAATCTTTTTAATTATTATGCACAAACTCTGTATTTTGTAATGCGTGCACAGGGCAGCAGCAGTTTTGGGTAGGATAGAATTAGGTAATAGTAATAGAAAAGGCAAGTTCAAAACAGGAAGAATGAGATTCAAATTAACAATACTCGGTACATGAAACACAATCGTCAATCAAGAGACATAGCAAGAGAGTCAAAAATGAGCATATTTCACATAGCCTAACCTAAAACACAAGACATAAATCAAAGGCGCAGAACAGAAAACAATTTGAGATCTTTAACAACAGTGACGTTAGACTTTTACATTTTGAAATAATCACAACCACATAAAGTAAAGGAGTGTGTGAGACTAAACTTTATACCGTGACAGTAATGAAAGGAAGGATCAGGTGCCGCCGCGAGTGGCAGCCATTCCAGCAGCTCTGTGTACGACTTTATTTTTCTACCTTTTTCTCTATTTTACTGATCACTCCTATCACTTTCTTTTATGTGGACTCGTTCCCTGGACTCTTTTTACTACTTTTTTACTATTTGGACCTGGATTTTTACACGCCGAGACTCGTCTATTCAAGTAGTCAACTTCAAGCGCTGGGAACAAATGTCCACACCAGTGTGGTTCCCTATTTACCTGACGAGGTAAGGCGGCGGTATCGGGGCGGCAGAGTCGGCGCTAAGATAAAAGCCAAGTGTCTAGTGAGAAAGTGGCGCTACAAACCTTTGGTGCCTTCTGTGATCCTGGGAAATGTGAACTCACTTCCAAATAAGATTGACAAACTGGCTGCGCACATGAAAAATGTTAGGACCTACAGAGAATGCAGTTTGCTGTGTTTTAGTGAAACGTGGCTAATAACTAACATCCCAGATGCTAACGTGGAGCTACCCGGGTTTAGCACAGTTAGAGCAGACAGAAACGCAAGCACCTGCTGGAAGCAGAAAGGAGGAGGACTTGCTCAATATGTAAATACAAGATGACGTAACTCAGGACATGTAAACGTTAAAATCTCCACTTGCTGCAGGGACATTGAACTGTTGGCTGTAAGTCTGCGTCCCTATTACTTGCCCAGAGAGTTTGGACATGTCTTTTGTGAATTTCCCCTTGGGATTAATAAAGTATCTATCTATCTATCTATCTATCTATCTATCTATCTATCTATCTATCTATCTATCTATCTAATTACATCACATATTGCACACTTCCAGACGTCTTGCCTAGAGACTGGCAACCCTTTATTAAAAGAGCAAACAACGGTTGTGCCAACTATCAAAGAATGAAATGATGCTTTGGGAAGATGCCGTTCAAAATGAATGTCTTCAAAAACAACTTACATTAAATAAATTTGAACAAACCCATTATAATTCCTCAACCTTTTAAACACCTCAAATGCCAAAGAAAAGGATGTAAAAATAAATTAATGAATTCAAATAAAGTACAGATGATGAAAGTATTAAATGCAGAAATGGCATTGAGCAGGAGAATACAAAACCCACAAGGGCAACATCCAGGCCAGAATTCAAGTCAAGTAATGTAGGATCTCTGATTCAGCTGTGGTAACCAATGTGCCACCCATCTAATAAAAGCTTATTTGCATTTCCTGATCATCTCATATATTTTTATTTAATTAAAAAGCAGCACAAGTGATGGGTGAATCAGTTTAGTATAGCACCTCCTACAATGTACACTCTGCCTACCCCTTACTGTCATTGTCATCTAACCAAGTGGCTGTGGTATTTGGATATGGTACATCGGAGATGTCATTTCTTTTTTTCTCTTACATTTCTTTTGCGTTGTTGAACTTTAAAAAAAAAAAGAACTTTTATGTCAATACCTGGAGTGCAATTCTCTGATGGGCACCAGTGATTCTTATTTATGAGGCCTTTCAGCTCTCAAGATCTTGCTGACTGAAGAGCATTCAGCTCCTTGGACTACATTTTAGCTCAAGTTAAATCTTCTTTATTCACCCCGTTTCACACTGTGTAAGCCTTCCCGTTGCTTAGGAGTCTGCTGAGAGCGTTTCTAACAATAGACTTCTAAACATGTTTTTGCAGTTTGCTGCTCCTGCTGTCTATAAGGAATTACTGGATTTTGTGATTAGTGGCATTTGCTTTCATAGTTGATGTGCCCTGTATTTATAAATCCAACTACCTGCCATATTAAAAACATTTTGAATCAATATTACTAATGTAGGCATTACATGTAATTAAGCATGTTATTACTATATGCTGGTTTTCTATAATGGTAGAAAAGTCAGAAGATACCTATGAACAACCAAAAGACCAATGTATGCATGGAATCTGCAAATAACAAGAACATCCAACCAGCCATTAGCTATTCACAGCCATATCTCAGTCAGGGCAGCTATCTGCATTCATGGTGTCACACATGTGCAAGGGCGGCAACTAGAGGGCTTAAATAATAACAGTACCACGCCAGACCAGGGGGTGGCGAGCTGCACTAACTTTCTCTCTCCATCCTCTGCAGACTATCCTCGGAAAATTCTACTAGGTGCTGGTGCTATTGATGACGTCACTTTCCGGTACCAGCACCATTGATGACGCCACTTCTGGTCCCGAAGACACCACTTCCAGTTCCGGTGCTCCAGATGATGTCACTTCCAGACTCGATGAAATCACTTCCGGTTCTGGTCAAGATGACGTCACTTCCAGTCCTGGCCTTAAAAGCCGCCATTTTTACCATGCTTATATTAGCTTCACCTGTTTGTTGTCTGGTACAAATCTTGTAATCAATATTTAACCCACTTCCTATTGTCCAAATGACGTGAAATTGTGCAGACTTGCTCACTTCCGATGACAATACATGAATCAATAATCAGTTTCACTAATTGATCAATTAATCCATGTTAATTAAGAAATGAAATTTTCATATGAAGAATAATTTAAGATTTCACTAATAGATGGCGCTAGTAACTGATAGAAATGTTAAAGGAAATGTTAAAATATTGATTACAAAATTATACTTAAACAAACCCAAGGTTAAAAAGTTGAAAATAATATATATATAAAAATACTTTTTAAAAACCATGCTTATATTATTAAAAAGTGTACTAAAAGTAAAAATAAGTCTCTCATACATCACTCGTAAAATACAAGCGTAGGCGCTTTTCATTAATCAACATTCAAAAAGCACCCACGCTTTTATTTTATTTTACGAGTGATGTATGAGAGACTTATTTTTTACTTTTTTGTATACTTTTTAACTTAATATAAGCGTGGTTTTTGAAAAGTATTTATATATATATTGTGACAGATTAGGGTTTTTTCGCACCCTTGTACCCTCAGACCACACGTCAGACACCAGATAAACAGTCCAATTATTATTTATTATAGTGGGTTTCCTCCGGGCACTCCAGTTTCCTCCTACAGTCCAAAGACATGCAGGTTAGGTGGATTGGCGATTCTAAATTGGCCCTAGTGTGTGCTTGGTGTGTGGGTGTATTTGTGTGTGTCCTGTGGTGGGTTGGCACCCTGCCCAGGATTGGTTCCTGCCTTGTGCCCTGTGTTGGCTGGGATTGGCTCCAAAGGACCCCCGTGACCCTGTGTTCGGATTCAGCGGGTTGGACAATGGATGGATGGATAATAATAATGTGCACAAAGCACTCTCCACTCCCAAATACTCAATAAACAATACAATACAATAATCCAATTCTCCAAACTCCCAGACGCTTAGTCACCCTGCCTCCCAACTCAGCTCGTCCGTCTGGGATTTCCCACAGTCCTTTATACTCCTTGACCCGGAAGCGTTTTCCCCTCTCTGTCCATGTGACCTGGAACACTTCTGGGTCAGATAAAAATCCTTCTTTTCTTCACCCAGGAAGCGCATCGTTCCCATTGTCCACGTGACTATGACGTACTTCCTGGGCGTAAGGCAAATAGTCTCTGGGCCTCCCTGCAGCCACTCCTGTTGGCCCCCATGGTATCCAGCAGGGCTGTGCATTACAAGTCCATTGTCCATAATTCCCTGCTGGCATTCGGGGCACCTCTATGCTGCAAGGAGGGCTCCATCTGGCGGCCTGGGGGTACTGGCTGGGATGAACGGCCGGCCATGTACCACAATATATATTTATCAAACTAAAACCAGGTCTGTCTTGAACTCAAACCTGTGAACATCTCAATCAATCCAACCCATTTTGCAGCCAAGGCACAAACATACGGTTGGCTGCCCCAAACCTTTTGATGTCTGTGGTCTGCTTTTGTAACAATTGAAAGAATATGGCAGACAAGACCACTACCCTTACTTTGTATTGCTTTGAATTGTAATCTTTTTTGCTTTGTAAAGCCCTTTGTCATAGTGAGAATGGTGAACAGCACCACGTAAAATAAAATATTTGTTGACAAAGTGGTCAGATCCAACCTTTGGAGCCAACAGAATTGTTTTAATAAGAACATCTGGAGCCAACAATGGTCGCTACCTTACAGTTCCAGAGTTAAATGCTTTGATTCCCAGTCAAGGTAATTTCTATTCCTTCAAATTCACAAAGGTGTATATGTTTGGAAAATCTGAGCAGCTTTATTGTGAGTGAGTAGAATCCTCTTCATGAGTATAGGGTTATTACAGTACAGGGAAATTCTTACACGCATATGTTAATCAACATGTCAACACTCACCGACACCATGATTAGTGAGTATAGCAACCTTACCTGGAAACTTGTCCTGTTTACCTGCATACCCTGCGATTGAATGGCATCTCACCAAGAGTTAGCTCTCAGCTTGTGCTAGATTGTGAAAGGTCCCTGTGACCTGATGGCACTGACAACACATCCATACAAAGGTTGAATGGATGAAGAGCACAGAGACACTTCCACGTAAGGGCAATAATCACAAAATGTAGAACATCAGAGTACTTGAACATGTGAAGGCCCCCCAGGACCTCCAAGCACATGACAAAACTGTCTAATTCTCTTTGTATTAAGAAATTGTGTCCATGGGGGGATTGGGGAAAGTTAAGAGACATCCTTGTCAATGAAGGCAGTATATGGTCCTGGGTGACCGAGTAAGGACCCTTTAGTTTGTGAGTGCTATGATTCTGCCATATTTTGTATATGTGCTTATTGTTTTCAGTTGTGGCCATTACGTTATAGTTCTTTTTTCTCTTCTGTATTAAATTTGCCACAAATTTCTATTTTTTGAGTGCCGCTATATTGAGTACCTATAGTTTAGCTTGCAAGGTGATGATTCCTGGAAGTTGTAGAGAGTATATAATAAGTGTCTTTATAAATACTTGTTGCTCTAATGCAAGACGTTTTTTCCCAGGATGCCTTTGTCTTTCAAATCTATGTGGACAGTAGAACCCCTGCCCCCTTACATGAAACTAGCTTTGAAGAAGACATCTTTGAAATTTTAGGATTCTGATCCAAAAAAGATGGAGTCAACTTGTTAATTAATAGCTTTGTTCTTTAGTCTGCTTTGGAAAAAGACTATTTTCCAGGTTTATTTATGCAATAACGTGCACGCATATGTGACTCGGGATCATCTTCCAGGCTTGAAGGAGGTAAGTAATAAGGCTGCTCTCGTGTTGAGGTTCAGTGCCCAACATGATGTGCAGAAACTATACTATTTGATTTGGAATGGGAGAAAGATTTAAAAATGTATGAAATTAGGCCAGGTGAGGGAGAGAGACATAAAGATACATACAGGAGGTAAAGAACAGAGAGCTTTGTGTGGACAGTCCAGCAGGAATACATGGGATCATTGAGGACATTACACCATTATGACAAAAGAGTAAAACAACAGGTGTCATCAGCAAAAAATGATCAAAATTAGTTGAAGTTGGACATGCCACATCAACGAATCCCAGGGGTTCACCTCCTAATGGGATACGAGGGGTGAAAGTGATTTCTTTTTTTGGTTAAGATTGTTCAAGTCAGCAGTGAGTTCTAGGAGATCCAGAGTATGAGAGTGGCCTTAGTGCTGTGACGAGTCAGACAGGACTGATGGGGTTCAGTTCCCAACATGATGTGCAGAAACTATACTAGTTGATTTGCAATGGGAGAAAGATTTTAAAAATGTATGAAATTAGGCCAGGTGAGGGAGAGAGACATAAAGATACATACAGGAGGTAAAGAACAGAGAGCTTTGTGTGGACAGTCCAGCAGGAATACATGGGATCACAGCAAGCATCCAGGCCTAGAAGGAAGGCATGGCATTACTTCAGTTCTCTTACTCATTCTTCCTTCATGTTTTCTTTGTATTTAGCCATTATTTGTTTACCAGTAACGGCTCATTGTACAATAACGTGCAGTGAATACACTTGACTTAAGTATTCATAGTTTTCATAATTTTCTCTGTACGTTTAGCATTCGTTTGCTCAGATGTTGATGCGCTTTCTGCTTCCTGACGGACAAGAGGGGCACTGGAGCTAACAGTATCTTCTCTTTCCCCCACAGCTCCAAAGAAGACGTCCAGTGAGCGCACCCAACCCTGACCATGATGCCCAGAGCAGGCCTCGCCCATTCCAGTAGGGACACCAATAATAAAAGGGACAGCCCTGGAGGGTAGCGACTCATTTCTGACAGGAGTCGATGGCAAACAAGCTCTTGTGTGAGATCTGAGAACTACAGACAACACTAGAGAACTCAGTGTGGGATGATTTTGTGGTCAGCATCTTTTATTGATTTATTGAGCCTTTGTGCACCCTTTTGCTTTCCATTTGCAATAATTAAACAGGGCTACTGGGTTGATACCCCAATAATTCTTGCTGCCTTTGCTCTGGTGCACTACTGCCGGTCACAGTGTATATACTGTATGTATTGCTGACCGTGTAAGCCTTGTGTGTTTTGCATGTGAGCTGGATAAAGGAAAGATGGGGGTAAGGCTGCGCAAGGCATCAGCAGAGATGTTTAATAGAGTGAGGGCCTCAAAACTTAGTGAGAGCGGGAGGCCCCCTCCTGAAAGTCTTAGCTGTCTGTGACCTAAGCCACTGTTAGAAATGCATCATTTTGTAATGTAAAAATGTACGTTCAGTCTTGCCTATTAAGTGGATTGTTTGTTATAACTGTAACTAATTTAATAACCGGCACCCTTAATGGGATAGAGAGTACTTGCGACGTTGAGAGCATCTGTAGTGGTCTCTCGCATTTAATCCTTGAGAGATCACTTGAATTCTTTCCTACACGAGGATAAGCAGGTGTCGTTTTCCTTTAGTAGATTTCAGGAGAAGGTTTATTTTCTCAAACAATGAAACTGCAGCAGAAGAAACTATAAGGCGCATTGATTTTGCTCCCCCACTCAGGACACACAGCGAAAGACAAATCCAGAGGCATGGTGGTCTGAAGATTATTACAGGATGAGGGAGTGGAGTGTTCATCCAACCTGAAATTCCACTTAGCGATGTGAATAAAAGGTGACTTCATTAATTTCTATAGTATATACAACATTAATAAAAAAGCTGGTTAACCCAAGGGCAGAGCAGGGACCTATAGTTAAATTAAATGGACCTAACATTGCCATAAACAAGCAGTATGAAGATTAGAAGCTTAAAGAGGAATAAATCTTCCACAAAACTGGGTTAATTCAGCTGTCTTGTGCATATTTTTTTCTAGAACTCAAGTGTAAATAAACAATTACATAAAGTAAAATGTAATTATGCTAAGAGTTAGATTTACCACAAGCAGGAATGCATGTAACACATAATATTTTTGACAAATCCTCATTTCAGCACATAGTGGTTCAGTCGGTATCACTTTTGGAATATCTGGAGATACTTTTGTATTCATAAGAATTACTTCTGAACTCTTTAAAATCACATTACAGTTTTTTGTTTGGCACCATCTGACTCACTGATACAAAAAGAAAACCCCCATACACGAGATACCATTCGACTTGTATTGATGTTCAGTTATATAAGACGTCAAGCTGTTTGGGAATCCTTCTGTTTTTGCCAGCATATGTTCCCAAAAAAGACCTGAAAAGCCCTCATTTGTAGGCCATATTTAGACCATATTTCATTGAGAACATTACACCATTATGACAAAAGAGTAAAACAATAGGTGTCATCAGCAACAATGATTGAAGTTAGTTGAAGTTGTACATGCCACATCAGCGAATCCCAGGGGTTCACCTCCTAATGGGATACGAGGGGTGAAAGTGATTCCTTCTTTTGGTTAAGATTGTTGAAGTCAGCAGTGAGTTCTAGGAGATCCAGGGTATGAGAGCGGCCTTAGTGCTGTGACGAGTCAGACAGGAGTGATGGGGTTCAGAGCCCAGCATGATGTGCAGAAACTATACTAGTTGATTTGGAATGGGAGAAAGATTTAAAAATGTATGAAATTAGGCCAGGTGAGGGAGAGAGACATAAAGATACATACAGGAGGTAAAGAACAGAGAGCTTTGTGTGGACAGTCCAGCAGGAATACATGGGATCACAGCAAGCATCCAGGCCTAGAAGGAAAGCATGGCTTTAGTTCAGTTCTCTTACTCATTCTTCCTTCATGTTTTCTTTGTATTTAGCCATTATTTGTTTACCAGTAACGGGTCACTGTACAATAACTTGCAGTGAATACACTTGACTCGAGCATTCATAGTTTTCATCCTCTTTCTCTGTACGTTTAGCATCTGTTTGCTCAGAGGTTGATGCGGTTGCTGCTTCCTGAGCAGCTCTTCTTTTCTCTACCCTAGCGGCCCGCTTCTTCTCTTCAGTCATTGGCATCTTTCAGCGTTAAAACTGATTAAGTCAGTGTTTGTGTTGCAATTACTTAGTATGTTTTCCTTAATTTTTCACTTCAGCTGGAACTTAATAATGATTTAAGATATGAAGAGGCAGAGGAAGTGATGGCGAAGGTGGTAGGGATGAGAATGGCACCTGTACACATGTGTCACAGGGCCACCCTGCTGGCCCGCTGCCAAGAGTTGATTCTAAAATAAAATAAAAATAAAAAGAGGAATAACCTTGGCGATCAATAATCACCCCAAAAATGGATAGCAGACTTCACAGAGTATATGTGTACCAAATTTCAGGTCAATAGGTCAAACGGTTTGCGAGCTACAGGTGATTTAAAATCCCGGACAGACAAACAGACAGCCATGTATTATAGCGTATTATATATAAGGATAACTACATGCTACTTCAACAATCACAACATTTATGGCTATTTTTGCCTGTTTCTCTTGTTCTAAATCACAATGATAGTGGGCCTCCTTGGTCACATCAGCCCTATAGTATTGTAATTTATTGGATCATTTATCCATTTTCTGAGTCCTCCTTGTCCATTACAGGAGGTTATCCAGGTAAAATTAGCCACTGGATTCAACACCAGTCAAAAGCAAAGCACCGGAGCCCACATTCATATTCAGTCTGACCAGGTCAATTTAACGGTACAAAGATATACACGTGGGCGGCACGGTGGTGCAGTGGTAGCGCTGCTGCCTCGCAGTAAGGAGACCTGGGTTTGCTTCCCAGGTCCTCCCTGCGTGGAGTTTCCATGTTCTGCCTGTGTCTGCGTGGGTTTCCTCCCACAGTCTAAAGACAGGCAGGTTAGGTGGATTGGCGATCCTAAATGGTCCCTAGTGTGTGCTTGGTGTGTGGGTGTATATGTGTGCCCTGTGGTGGGCTGGCGCCCTGCCCGGGATTTGTTTCCTGCCTTGCACCCTGTGTTGGCTCCAGCAGACCCCCGTGACCCTGTGTTAGGATATAGCGGGTTGGATAATGGATGGATGGAAGATATAAATGTTTGGAAAGTAGTAGTAAATTAGAATAAAAATCAATGCAGATAAAGAAAGATAGCTGGGAATCAAATTCTGATCATCAGAGCCACTCGCCATTCATTCATACATTTATTTATTATTTTTATAATAGAATTTATTTATATATGCATTAGACTATTTAATCATACATGAATATATTAATTGGTCATTTCTTCTTGGCATGAGAGGGTGATAGGAAGTAGGCACTGCTTGGTTTTCTTCTTAGCCAGAGTAATTTGCAGTTTACCGGTGGATATTGTTCACCTTATATCTCCAACAAAAGAGAGGGGCACACAGTGAGTCATTGGTGGGGTTTGAAATGGCACCTTCAGTATTAGTTTGGTTGTTTCTTCATCCCTCCCAGACAAGACAATATGCTAGAATGAGGGGCGGCTAGGGGGTTAGGGGGACAAAAATAAGAACCCACCTAACAATATATTAACATCAAGGACCAAACAGAGAGTAGGGCTTCTACTTCAGTTCTTCTTGGAATTCCGGCAATGAATGCTGTTGGGGGGGATTTGGTGGTGGTGGTTATGGGAGGTAGAGAGTGTACCATTGGAGTTTTCATGAAGTCGATAATCAGGGTAGGTCTCTGGGGTCCCTTTTGGTGTTTTCTCACAGTTGACAATTGTTATCAAAACGCTGAAATGGGAGGAACAACGACTGGGCTTGGTAACATCAGGTGCTTAAAGCCTAGATGTGTCGGACATGGTGAGAAGGGTGGTGATGGGGGTGATGCTATCATTAAACAGGTACTGAACACCTCAGATTGGGGGCTAAAGCCCTGGGAGCCACCACTAATCACACCACTGGTTATGAAAGTCCTGAAATGTGTGCATTGGGATGTTATGCTGTAGTAAAGTCATCAAGTGCCAATGGACTCTCACTCTTTACATAACTGTTTTCTTGCTTACCATATTGTGTAGGCTCCCCTGCTACTGGCTCTGAAGTTGCTCATTTATATGGTGGAATGCCACCTCAAAGTGGTGGTGACTCATCCACAGGCTGATGCCGCTTGTCAATGCTATTACATAGCTCTCCCGTTGGCCCCAACAACCACTTTGAATGCTTTACAATAGTCCACAAACTCTTCAATACAGCAAGGTGGCCTTTGTTTCCACTGTGTTCATATGCAATGCGAAGATGAAGTCTTAAAATACATGGAATTATCTTTTAGAGAATCACTACCTAGCGTCATCAGATAACAGGGTTCTGGGACTTCTTTGTCAGGTGCTGCAGCAGGAATGTTAAGTGCTACTCTATCATGCCAAGCAGCAGTGATCTGTCTATTCAGGTGAACCTCCTTGTGTGGAGCTACAGATGTACCAGTCTCTTTACTGTCTTCCTTCATTGAACTGACACAGCAAATAGCATTCAAGGGTCCAAATCTCAGGTTTGAGGTGCTCCCTCAACAGCTGCTCTGTAAGGTCTCTATCTTCATGCTTTCCTTTTGCACTGCTCACCTGGGTCAGTAGCAACTTCATCTGCTACACTTTTCTCCAGCTTAATGAATCAAAAGCTCCACCGGTGACCATGTGCCCAGGCCAATGGCCCTTAGCAGATGGAGAAGTGGTGGTGGAGCTAGAGAAAAGAGCTCTGTTTGCTGTCTTCCTTCCTATGGTGATGCTACAATTAGCATTCCAGATATCAGCCTTGAGAATCTCCAGCACCTCCTCAAAACAGCCTAGCAAATCCATTTTGGGTTTCCAAAGTCGAACTAATAGACTGAAGGTCTTCTCCTTGTTCCAGTTCTGATACCAATGTAGCTTAGAGTACCGATGGACTCCCTCTATGTACATTGCTCTTTGCATTATGAAAAGCCAGCTCATGTTGGTGACTTATATCCAGGCTGATGCAACTTCTCAGCAATGTTTCAAAACCACCCTTCAAGAAGAAAAGTCCTCCACTTCTTTAAAGAATGAAGGAGGCCATGGAAGACATTTAAATTAATCTGGCTGTTCATGAAACCACTCAAATTAATTTAGCTGTGTGTATGGGGGCAATGTGTGTCCTGGATCCGGGATAAAAACCAGGATCCAGGCCTTTAATGACCTCTTGGGCACAGTCATCAGCAGTGTGTCTGTTTGCGGAGAGAGAGTGTCGACCTTGGCAGTAACATAAATGTCTTTGGTGACTCTTCCTATGAAGTCAGTAGATGGACTGGGAGAGCTTGGGGGGTATTGAGGTTGCTGGGAAGGGGTGTGTTGCGCTCCCGATATCAATGGAAAAGGACGAAGGTCCAAGTCTTTAGAGTCCTGGTGCTTCCTGTCTTGCAGTATGGTTGTGAGACATGGACTCTATCCAGTGACCTGAGACGAAGACTGGACTCCTTTGGTACTGTGTCTCACCGGAAAATCCTTGGGTACCATTGGCTTGACTTTGTGTCGAATGAGTGGTTGCTCATGGAGTCGCAAATGAGGCACATTGCCTGCATCGTGAGGGAGCATCAGTTACAGCACTACGGCCATGTAGAGCGTTTCCTCAAGGATGATCCAGCTTGTAAAATCCTCGTTATTTGGGATGCCCACGTAACACCTGGCTGCGGCAGATAGAAGGTCATTTCTGGAGGGTGAGACTGGACCACGTGTCTGCCTGGGGGTTTGCCAACCAGGATCCCGAGCTGTCTCATCGTGTGGTGGGTGTGGCAACGCACTGTACTGGTGCATGCTCCCCAACTTGACTTGACTTGATGGGAGCAAGATCAACCTAGAATATATGAACATATTCACATAGGGTCCACTTGGTCCTATTCCTTGGCTGGTACACAACCATAAAGAACAATTATTAGACCTGATGGTGGCTGTCCATACATTTACTGTTCTTCTGCCATGTTTTACAGTTGGTAACAGACATGTGATCTGAAAGCAATTTTTGTCTTCCTCCAAATGTAAACCCAACAAGGTGAAGGTGACATATCAAACTATTTTACTTGTTTTAATGGCTCATCAGTGCAGAGTTTGCATGTCCTATACCAGGTTATGCGTCTTTTTGTGTTAGCCTCCAATAAGGTGGTTTCTGCTTTGTTAATCTCATGACTTTGTCATTTTTGAGGTTGTTTTATAGTATACTCAGTCATAATTTTTGAGACATTTCTGGCATTTTAGTAAGTGTCCTGTGAAGTGTCCACTGTTTCATTATGTCAATCCAGTTTTTCCATATTTGGCATATGCTCTCTTTATTTTTGATACACCTAACATACTAAATAATTATGCCATTTCTGTGACTGGCTCACTTGACATTTAGGACCTGGCTATTTGGCACTGGAAAAACAAAAGCAAAGCATTGAAAACTAGAAAACGTTTCTGAGTTTGCTTTGTCACCTTAAAGTCCAGTAGTGTGGTCAACTGGTTAAGATGTTGGACTGCAAATCACAAAGCTACTCAATAAAAAAAGAAGGCTGCCACTCATGTACTGTGTGCCTCTCAATGAGTCGTTTAACCTACAGGTTCTCACATTTTGGAAAAATATCTATAATATGCCTGGAAGTTGCTTTCTTTGTGGAAAGGAACTATGCAAAACTAAAGTTATTTGTATCATTCAAAACATTTGGCTTCAACATTTGCAGTTTTAGAATTTTGTTTTGTACAGTTTATTATTTGGAATATAATGCTACAGGGTCCTTTTTATATTATATTCAGTTCTTAATGATAACCATACCTTTTCAGAGAGCAGACAATCCCCTGAAGAATGGCCAAGCTGTCTCTGCAGTGCTGGATACGCCAGGGGACTTGAGCACACATACGGCAGCATTCTCATGGGAGTACTCTTGGTGCTAGGTTGTGTTGACATGACAAAGTACTCCCACTAGCCTCGAAGTATTCCTCTTGATTATCAGCTCACTCGTCTTTGAAATATTGCACCATCCATAATTAGCAGCACTAAGCGTGTAAAGCATGATTTAAAATGATGTCACTCATTGAATTTCTCCTCAATCTGTGGATTATTACTTTATGTCGAAATTCTGCTTTTTCTGTCTCCTTGCCGGACAAGTAAATCTACAGATGGCCTTCCAGCAGGATCCCTTGAGGGGTTTAAGTCGTTAACCAAGTTCTCATTGTGCTTCATGGAATGAGATCATGAGTGACCCATCACCTTCTCATTACAGTCAATCACTATCAGGTCAGTTGTTGACCTTCCAACAATCGTCATTTCCTCCTGGGTTGTGTTAGAGCCAGTGACTTACGTTTACTTTCATTGTATTAATGCTTTTTAAGTATTTTTGTGTTTTCATGTTAATAATATTATGTTTATTAATATATATTGCCACACATATGTGTCAGAGGAGTTACCATCCCAGCTTGTCATAAGTATGCAATACCATGCTGGGGCAAGAGTTGGTGCTGTTTCTAACAGTCTCGTCTTGTCTTTCCTCTACAGCAATGAGCTGAAGTGGCTATAAAAGTCTGATGCCTCATGATGCTGGGGTCTCATTTAGGCCAAAATCTGGTAAAGAACGGGGTTCCCCATGACTGACCACTCTGAAAGAGCTACGAGTTTCAAAACGAGAAGACTGCATTGCTATTATTTCTGATTTGTGCCCAACGAGCGTCAATTTTTGTTGTGATTCTTTTGAAGAATTGAAGGAGCGACCCCATTGGCACCTCAACACTTTTAGAACTCACCCTGCATTTTTTCACCTGCCCACAATTTATATGTATTTATATATACTGTATATTGATTAATATTAATGTGATGTGTTTTGACGTCACTACTGATGGGATGTCCCTCAGACTTTAAACTGAAATGGGAGAGAAGGTTTCAGTGGCGGATTACTGAGTGTTATCGATGTTGATCATTGTGAACATTGCATTTTTATTCTTCTGGTTTTGTGCATTTTTTTAGTTCTGTTATTGGATTGCTGAGTTTGGTTTTCACTTTGAGACTTATTTACCTCCAATTGCCTTTTAGGCAAATACGTTTTTACTTTGCTTTTTAGCTATTTTTGTTCTTTTTGATTTGTTGTTTTAGTAAATTCTAAATATATAAAGATTCTTGTGGAAATCTGCCTCATCTAGCCAGATGTTTATCGGTTCCTCTCCCAAGAGCAGGAGTACTGGACTCAGTTCCTGGGGGTCTGCATTGGGTGCAAGTGTTTCATTCCAACCAGTTTCATAATTAGAAGCCAGACCTTTCAGATAATGAAAATTATTGTTTAATTATAAGGCTTGTTAATGCTTTAATTTTTCCAAGACAGTTATCTTCTTGTAGATTTGACTTTTTCTGTTTTGAAGTCCGAAACTGATTTGTATATCTTGGTCCTTCCCTTCTCTCCTTTTTATTTCAAAACATTGTATTAACACAGATACTTTGTGATGTATATACATCGTGTGTATAAGCACATTAGCTGAAGAGCTTCTAGTTCCTTTGTCATTTACAACTCATTATTAACTAATGGCTGGTAATAAAAACAGGCAACAATTAAAACCTAAATGCAGCTGTTTAAAACTAAAAAAGGCAGTTATGGAATTCTGAATCATAAAAAATGAGTTAACTACTACTAAGCCCTAAAAAAATCTTGCTTTAGTAGTAAATAAATATGTTCTAATTAAAAATTTGGTTAACGCAAAAACATGCAGCCACTGTAGACCTGAGTATCCTTGCTTTAGAGGGTTATATTTTTTTATAGTCTGCGACATTTAAAACAGTCTGTGAACTTTAAAAGCCAATTCCTCATTTTGGGCCTGTGTAGGCCGTGCCAGCCTTTACTATATGGGGGTTGGCTGCCTAGGGTGAAGCCTAGGTTGGTATCACCTTCTGCGATAGTCATGCCTGCATGGAACAACTCGGCTCTCAGAGGACCAGTTTGGTTAAAATTTGCAATACTTATTTTTCGAGAAGTTTGTCGGGACAGTTCAATTTGATATACCTCAATGTAGTGCACTGCAGAAATTTTTGAAAAACATTTGTGAAGCCAGCTGACCGAGTATCACCATAGAAAGATATGATGTTAGATGTGTATTAATTTATTTATTCAATTCACTGATAATTATAATGATATACTTTAGTTATTCATGACTATACAAGTTAAGTACTGTCTCTTATTGTACCAGAATGTAAGGGTAAGTCTCGTTATATACTAACTGTCTAGCTTCTCACTCAGGCCCATCCTGTGTGCTTCTCTTTAGCAGCACGGTGTCTTAAACATCTGTTTCCAAACTCATCCCTCCATCATCTTTGGCTTTTCTCATTATTGATTAATGGCAGGCAATAGTTTTGATTCCGGGGTTCGTCAGGGGTGTGTTCTCGCTCCTACTCTGTGTAATACTAGCATGGACTGGGTGTTGGGCAGGGACCAGTGGCTGTGGGGCATCTGTCGGTGAAGAGAGCTTCACTGATGTTGACTTTGCTGACGATGCTGTCATGTTCGCAGAGTCAATGGAGGCTCTCATCGTTGCACTCGAGAGACTAAGTGAGGAGTCAGAATGTCTGGGCTTGTGAGTGTTCTGGATAAAAACCAAGATCCAGACCTTTAATGATCTCTTGGGCACAACCATCAGCAGTGTGTTTGTCTGCGTAGAGAGTAAAGACCTTGTTGAAAGGTTTACTTATCTTGGCAGTGACATTCTTGTCTCTGATGACTCTTCCCATGAAGTCAGTAGATGGACTGGGAGAGCATGAGGGGTCATGTGGTTGCTGGAAAGGGGTGTGTGGCGCTCCCGATATCTCTGCAAAAGGACGAAGGTCTAAGTCTTTAGAGTCCTGGTGCTACTTGTTTTGCTATATGGTTGTGAGACATGGACTCTATCCATTGACCTGAGATGAAGACTGGACACCTTTGGCACTGTGTCTCTGGTTACTGCTGATTTGACTTTATGTTGAATAAGTGGTTGCTCATGGAGTCCCGAATGAGGCACATTACATGCATTGTGAGGGAGTGTTAGTTACGGCACTATGGCCATGTGGCACGATTCCCTGAGGGTGATCCGGCTTACAGGATCCTTATATTGAGGACACGAGTGGCTGGACCAGGCCAAGGGGTCACCCATGTAACACCTGGCAGTAACAGATAGAGGGCCATTTCCGGAGAATGGGACTGGGCTGCCTTGGGGGTTGCCAACCAGGATCCTGAGCTGTTTTGTCTTGTGGTGGGTGCAACAACGAACTGTACCAGTGCATGCTCCCCAACCTGACCTGACCTGAATAATCTTGAAGGGTTACAAATCCATTGTAGAAAGCATTTGCACAACCACATGCCCAAATTCAAACAAAAGGCAACAGCTGGGGGAAAATCTACATTAAACGCAAGTAAAACATGCAAACTTCTCACACAAGGTACCACACCTTTGACCAGACCTGAGTTTCTAGAATTGTAAGGTAGAAATTCTAACACTCTGCTATATGCCACCACCACAACATAATCAATGTGTTAAAAAACAACAACAATATTGAACCAACTAAACAGAAATTAAGGAGACACTCCAGTCAAACATGGACAAAGGAATTTAACACAGGCTTCTCAGAGATATTGCTGTAGAGAACAGAATCTGAAATCTTTAAAAAAATCAAACACAAAGGGCTTGCTTGCCTAAGGACAAAATATCTCATTAAAGAATTTGAGTCGGAATGAATCCTGCCTACCTCAGTGAAAAGTGGAGGTTTACTCCTTGCCTGGTAAATTTCACATGGCGAGCCCCTTAAAAAGATAGCCTGCAACAGCTGGCACAACATCCAATGCAAACGTCTATGAGCATTTTCCGCTAGGAGCTATGCCTTGTAAAAGTATTCTGCCCCAAAAACCTTCTTCACATTTTGACCCTGAAATACATCCAACTGTGTTTATTTACCTCAGCGATCGACAAAGCTTTGTATACCATGTGAGAACAAATAATTTCAAAAACTTGCAGATGTTTATATAAAGTGCAAAACAGAAGTTGAATTAAAAACTTTATTCCTTCCCTTTTGTAACTGTAAGCCTTAATCTACTGTGGTACAAAAATATAACTTATGTAAGTCTCACAATTGGGAGATGTCCTCTACTAGTGTGTTTGGATTAGCTGCTTAACTTTGAGGGTAAATCCAGTCTCGCTATCTGCAAAGTCTGACAATATGACTGAAAAAATAAACATCAAAGTAAACAATAACTGTGAGTAAGAGATCTGACTACAGCAAACAACAAATATGGGGAAGAGTACAAAACCATCTTGATGATTGTGTGGTGTCATATATACTAATTCAGTATCTGAGGTGTTACATTCTCTTGGTCTAAAATAGCTTTTGATAAAGTTGAATTAGGATAGTCATTAATTATGCTTCACAAATTGGAGCTGTGTCAAACATATCTACATAGACCAAAGTGTAATGCTGCAGTCGTGTCTGTCTGTTTAAACAAAATAAATTCAGACTTTTTTATTCTTGAACACAAAACTATACAGGGCTGTCCTTTATCGCCAAAGCCTTTTACAGTTGCTTTAGAATCCTTGGCTAATTGCCTCTGAGATTAACAATGTCCTATGAGAAGCACTCAACAAAAAGTATCAATTTATGCTGATGATATGGTGCTCCATAGTGCTAGTGCCGCATGCCGTTTAGTAAATCTTTTGGAGTAAAATAAGTTTATATAATAAGAATGTTCAGTTCTTTGTGAATAATCTTGTCCGTCAGATTAAACTAGACCAATTTCCTCTGATTGTCCTATGTAAAGAAACAAAGACACAAGCATAATGGTTTGGGGTTTCCGGCCCCGTATACTGTAAAAATCAGAAAAATATCGCAATTAGTTGCCATGGTCAAGTACATGAAATCAGTTCAGTGTTTTGACAGTTCAAAGATGGCGGCGGAGGAGTATTTATGTAAGAGGGGCCGGAAGTAGAGGTATGCTGGGTAGAAGCCGAGATGGATGATGGGATTGATGACGTCATAGGTAGTGGACAGAGGAAGGGCGGAAGTAGCGTACTGCGGGAACTGTTGAAGGTAGGCTCATGGCGGCGGTGCGTCTTTCTTTCTGTAAGAAACAAAGAGAGAAAGGTTAGTACACCGCCACTCCCTCCTGGCATATGACTTTCCGATCTTATTTAGGCCCGTCCGCGACCCCCTACTCGCACGTTCGTGACACCTAGAAATGTTCAAACATCAAAGAGTAATACTTAGAAAAAAAGATTTATTCACAATCAATTTTTGCAATCTGAAAATATTAAACAACACATTCTTTGTCTGTGGGGAAAATGAAATCTTTGAGCCATAAATTATATATATTTTTTATATTACTTGTCCCATATAGTGTTATAATTCCTTTCCTGATTCATGTTTTTTCTCCTTATGTTTATATTTTGTTCATTTGTATGTTTATTTTATTAATTTTTAAATGGTTTTGCTCACCTGTTTGTGCCGATTGTGGAGTTACTCAAATCTATGCCAACATATCAAGAGCCATATAGAGCGGTAATGAATCAATGAGTGAGAAGGCCAAGCTTCATGCAAGGGATGCACTTAGGTTGAATCAGTCAGCACTCCATGGCTCTAACTGATCGTTACTTATGGCAGGATTGTCTGGACACTTTGAAATGAATAGAACAGTACAAAAAGTTTTACTATGTTTCTTTATTATCGATAACACCTGGTGAAGAGAAAATGAGCAGACAGAATGAAGCTTACGGACTGTGAGACTGGGAAGTTTGAGTGAGTATTGTAAACCTCTCTTACAACTAGAACAGCAGAAAGGTTGGCACAGTATGAAAAATACTAATAAAAACAAAAATGACTGATTTATACAGTACTTTTTGTTCACCCTGTACTATATTGGAAACACTGCAACACATTATTTGATGTTATACCTTTTAAATTTCATTGTTTTATTAAAAACCAGAAACGACGCACTGCACAATAACATGCAGTGAATACACTTGACTTGAGCATTCCTAGTTTTCATCCTCTTTCTCTATACGTTTAGCATTCGTTTGCTCAGAGGTTGATGCATTTGCTGCTTCCTGAGCAGCTCTTCTTTTCTCCACCCTAGCGGCCCGCTTCTTCTCTTCTTTCGCCAGCATCTTTTTGCGTTAAAACTGATTAAGTCAGTGTTTGTGTTGCAATTACTTAGTACGTTTTCCTTAATTTTTCACTGAAGCTGGCACTTAAATCTTCAATCTGCCTCAAGAATGATTTAAGATTTGAAGAGGTAGGGGAAGTGATGGTGAAGGTGGTAGGGATGAGAACGGCGCCCGTACGCATGTGCCACATGGCCGTCCTGCTGGCCGTTGCCGAGAGTTGATTCTACAATAAAATAAAATTAAAATAAAAAGAGGAATAACCTTGGAGGTCGATCATCACCCCCAAAAGTGCACAGTAGATGTCACATAGTATATGTGTACCAAATTTCAGGTCAATAGGTCAAACGATTTGCAAGGTACAGGTAATTTAAAATCCTGGACAGACAAACAGACAGCCACGGTAGCGTATTATATAAGAAGATACAGTTATGTCAGATCTTAAGACTGCAACATTCTCTAAAATATTCAGGTGTTTCATACTTTGTAACATCAGCATTTCTCTTAATAACAATTATTAAGTGTTTGGGCACTGAAGACAAAAGTTGGTTAAGTTTAGCAAGCTGAATTTCCCCCATTCATCTATTATGCAGGTGTTTAGCTGCACAGTTGTACACAATTGTTGCCATATTTTGCGTTTCATAATGTACCACCTAGGTCTGGACTGAAGGCCAATCTTGGACCCACACTCTCCACTTACACAGTCATGCACTTCTAATCTGGGCAGAATGTGACTTGGCGTGTCCTGCTGGAAAGTTCAGGGACATCCAAGAAGAAGATGGCAACAGGATAGCAGCATTTGTTGTTCCAAAATTTGTACATATTGGTGCCCTTACAGATGTGCATGTTACCCACGCGATGGTCACTGGCCCAACCCCCATACCATGGCAGATGCCAGGCTTTGGACCTGATGTTTAAAAAAAGCTTGGATGGTCCTTTTCTTCTTCAGCCTGAAAAACACAGCAGCTGTTTTCTCCAAAAAGTATTTGACTCGTTGGATCACAAAACACAATTTGACTGTGTTTCTTTCCATCATCGATGAGACTGAGTCCAGAGAAGTCGGTGGTACTTCTGGACAGTGTTAATGTATGGCTTCTGCTTTTATGGCATAGTAAAACCTGAATTTGCATCCGTGGATGTAGCAGCAAGTAGTGTTGACTGACAAACGTTTATCAAAGTATTCTTGAGCCCATGTCACGATATTCATAACAGATACTTGACAGTTTTTAAGTCGGAAAGATTTGAGGGAGCAGAGATCACATGCACTCTCAAGTTATTTTCAGCCTTGTCCTTTACACGTTGAGATTAGGCCAAATTCCTTGAATCTTTTAATTAGATTGTTCACTGTGGAGGCTGAAACGCCAAAATCCTACCAGTTTGTATTTGGGGAATGTTGCTTTCAAAGAGTTGAAATTTGCACTATTGCAATTGTTGGGAAATTGACGAGCCTTCATCCATTCTTGTTCTTGAAGGAGTAGGCTTTTGTTGGAAGCTCTTTATATATTAGGGCATGATTGCCTTTTCTGTTTCATATCATGGTCTTAATTCAACTTGTCCCATCGTTATTAATCCCAAAGTACCCCGTCCCAGCATTTTTGAAATGTATTTCAAATGTGTTCCATTGTCTTTGTGGACCTGGAGAAAGCATATCACAGGTTGCCTCAAGAGGAGTTGTGGTATTGTATGAGGAAGTTGGGAGCGGCAGAGAAGTATGTAAGAGTCGTACAGGATATGTACGATGGAAGTGTGACAGTAGTGAGGTCTGAAGTCAGAGTGAAGAATTAAGGTGGAGGTGGGATTACATCAGGAATCAGCTCTGAGCACTTTCTTATTTACAATGATGATGGACAGGCTGACAGATGAGATTAGACAGGCGTCCCCTTGGACTAGGGAGCAGGTTGAGGAGACCCTGGAGAGCTGGAGATATTCTCTAGAGAGGAGAGGAATGAAGGTCAGTAGAAACAAGACAGAATATATGTGTGTGAGTAACAGGAATTGTGGAAGAGAGGTGCAGAAGAGAGTGCAGGCAGGGTGGAGTAGGTGGCAAACAGGAGTAATTTGAGACAGATGGGTATCAGCAAGAGTGAAAGGGAAGGTCTACAGGATGGTAGTGAGACCAGCTATGGTATATGGGTTGGAGATGGTGGCACTGACCAGAAAGCAGGAGACAGAGCTGGAGGTGGCAGAGTTAAAGATGCTGAGATTTGCATTGGGTGTGACAAGGATAGATAGGATTAGAAATGAGGACATTAGAGGGTCAGCTCAAGTTGGATGGTTGCGAGACAAAGTCAAAGTGGTGAGATTGTGTTGGTTTGGACATGTGCAGAGGAGAGATGCTGGGTATATTGGGAGAAGGATGTTAAAGATAGAGCTGCCAGGTAAGAGGAAAAAGAGGAAGGAATAAGAGAAGGTTTATGGATGTGGTGAGAGAGGACATGCAGGTGATGGGTGTAATAGAGCAAGATGACGAGAACAGGAAGATAATGGGAGCAGCCAAAAGAAGAAGAGGATTCCAGAATACTGTCAATATATTAAATACGCTGAGTTGAATACATTCCATATGTTCAATTTCAGAATAAACTTATATCTTCAAAAAACAATACAGTTAATCAGGTAATATGTGAAATACCTTGACTTTATACTGTTCTGTATGAATAAAAGTCAAAGTAAATTTAGAGATCATTCCTTTTTTTTTGTTAGCAATTTCCATAGAGTCCCATAGTTTTTGGAAATGGGGTTTTAGGTATTTAATATACTGATTGTTTTGAAGATTTTTATTTCTAACCATATTCATATGGGGATTTAATTACATAAAGGATTCTTTGCTTTATTTTTCACTAACAATGTTCACAAAGCCAGCAGACAGGAAGCTGTTCATGACTTCCTTTATATGCCGGTCCATGCTCAGAAATGAGTCGGGTCAATTTTAAAAAAGCAACACTGAAGTGGATAAAATGAAGAAAATGGATGTCCTTGAGTGGTCCAATCAAGAATCCTGATTTTAAATCCTTTTGAAAATCTGCAGCAAGACTAGAAAAATTCTGTGCATCACCGTTTGCAAGCTATTGTAACTTGGCACAGTTAAAGTCATTTTGCAAGAAGAACTATAGTTCTGTCGTGATATTCAAAAATAAATGAGACTCATCCAAAAGGTTACTGGCTGGTTTAGATGTTGGTCCAACAAAGTAGTCATTACCTTTAATGGATACTTCAGAAATAATAGCATTTCAGTTTTTACTTTATTATTGCACTATTTATTATTTTTCTGGTTTTTTTTTTGGCATGGAATATGTAAAAAAAAAAAATACGACTAAAATTTGAAATTTTCAGTATAATGCATAAAAACCTCAGGCTGCAAGGCTCTGAAATGTCACAAAATTCTGTACATACATTCTCTTTCAAAAGTCCTGGCTCATTTACTTTAAGTTGTACTAATATTCAAGGCTCTTTTTAACATGTAAGTACATTTTAAAAAGATATTTGAATGTATAGAATAGATTATAACCTTTACGTTTAGAGTTAGAGCATTAAAATGATCAGTAGAAAAAAAAAAAACACCAAGCTTAAAGAAGTGAAATGAATTCCAATGCTGAGTGCCTCTTTTCACCACTTCACTGAAATTCAACTGTGTGTTTACTTTTCAATTTTTAACATTTTTTTCCATTAAGTAAAAAATAGATTATTAACATATGTCATAACAACTACCTGCAGTGGGCTGGCTCCCTGCCCGGGGTTTGTTTCCTGCCTTGTGCCCTGTGATGGCTGGGATTGGCTCCAGCAGACCCCCGTGACCCTGTAGTTAAGATATAGCGGGTTGGATAATGGATGGATGGATAACAACTACACCACCAGAAAGAAATAACAGAAAGTTCAGCAGATATTCTCTTTAAGAAAATTAAAAGAACAATCAACACTTGATGGACAGCATCGGCTCACGCAGTTCTGGTGTTGTTTCAGTGCTAGGGTTAAAGCCTTAACTAGGGTTAAATTATGGCAAAGATGAGTTTTTGGTGCATCTCTCCTGGACTTACATCTGACAGAAAATTAAAATATTCTGCGAGAAATTCAAAGATGTTGGAGGCAGTTGGAGTATACAATATGGCTGTGAAGATCACATTCAATGTGCAATGGTTTACTTGCTTGGATTTGAACATAAAACTTAACATAGGAGGGGCAGTCAATGAATAGAAAGCAGTCTGTCATATCCATTCTGTTTGATTAGGATAAGAATTTGTCCTACCTCAGAGTAGGACAAGAGATGTAGTTACAAAACCCCCTTTACCCACTTCCAGCAAAGAGTAGGAGGCCAAAATTGAGAATGAAAGACGTCAAAGGTTTACGGCAGCACAAACCGTGAATTGGCACCATGATGACATTTTGTAGTTTTCTGATACTAACGCTAAGGCTTCTCCACAAAGATGATGATATTAATAACAATAATAATAATAATATATTCCAATATAAATAGATGTTCCAATAACAACAGATAGAACAATCCTAGCAAATCATCCTGATATTGTACTGCATAATAAGAAAGAAAGAACCTGCCTGTTGATTGATATAGCTGTCTCAGATGACTTGAACATCATGTTAAAAGAAACTGAGAAGATCCGTAAATACGAGGATTTGGAAATTGAGATTCGCAGAGTGTGGAATTGTAAAACTAGTACTGTGCCAGTCATAGTTGGAGCATTAGGTACATTAAAGAAAGATCATGATGAAAACTTGAAGATACTCCCCGGCCATCCATCAGCTGGTGAAGTGCCAAAGATTGTACTTATGGACACTGCACACATCCTTAAAAAGTTGTCAGGGTAAATCACTTTGTCTTCTTCTTGTAGCCTGGATTTACCAGCTAAAATCTCAAAGACATCATGTGAGAAGAAACAAACACTGAAAAATAATAATAATAATCTTATATATAAACGTCTACTTGTGGATGTGTGTGTGTCTGTCCAGCCACGAAGTGAGAGGTGGAGTTGGGGTAAGGGCTCCACCTCCGAGGAAACAGAAAACTCGCTTATTCGCTGATACACAAGCAAGGCCAGCACGTCAGCACAACAAAAACTCAGAAGAAAGACGAAGTCGCTTAGCCGCTAACATTGGCAAAACGGTATCCCTTTTGCTTTTTTTCCCGCCGATAATGCACAAGCGATGCAAGCACGTCGGCAAAATGAATCCTTCTAGGAGAGAGATGCCCAGAGAAATTCCTTTCAATTACCTGACATCTCTACATTTCAGGTTTCTTTTTCTGATGATTTCAATAGTTTCTAGGACTCTGGGATTTTTACAGCATGGGCTTACACAGCTAGCAATAATAATAATAACAAAAGTAATAGAAGAAGAAGAAGGAAAACGTAATAAGGTAGGATATTGTGCTAAGCTGCACGTAATTGTTACCAATTTTCAATGAACACTGAGATGGAATGGCCAAGACACTCAACACTAAATGAGAGTTAAGCTCAATAACGGACACATTTATTTTCAACAATGAATAATCCAGAGTCGTACTTTCAGAAGAATCACCTTTACTGTTATGGTCATGGGAAACACCTCATAAAGCAGCAGTAACTGAAAGTAGCTGTGGTTGTTCTAAAGCTGTTTCTGAAGTGGCATTGACTCTTCTCGTGCTCCCAATCATTTCCAGAATCAGATGACATGCCTGTCTATGTCAGGGATCCCCCCAAATAGACACTATTTACCCAATGCCCCAAGAGTTTCTGCCTGCCTTCTTGAACCCTCCCAGACTTATAAAGCGTAAGATGAAAGATCCACATGGTTTGCAGAGCTCAGCGTACCTTTGTAACATTTATCTCTCAATCACCTATCCAGCCCCTGCTTATCTTCAGGGTAATATGCTGGTGACTACAAATACAGTTTGCACCCATGAGCACCTGCTTGCTGATACTGTGATTGCCTTCAGTGTGATGGACTGGCGCCCTGCCCAGGGATTGTTCCTGCCCTGTGCCCGGAGCTAGTGGAGATAGGCTGAAGCCAAACCACAACCTCTCCACTCCCCCGTGCCCCTTCTTATGACCATCGTCTGGATTAAGAGTGTTAGAAAATGATAAGACATGCTTATCCACACTTGGGGTAAAGATTATTATGTGTGTGCCGGTTTGTATAAATTTGGCATTACTTACTGTATCATTACTTCGTTATCGGGAAACTTAGACATCTGTGTATTAAATTACACATTGTAAAAGCTTTAAAGACTTGGTGCAAAGTTCGAGAAATGGTTGGTTGTATAATATCCAAATAATCACTATTACATTTTCTCTGTGGCCAAAATGCGTAACGTTACCGACACTTCCACTTCATCTTCTCTGCATAAATGGAGTGATCTTGTTACATTCACCATTTCTTATGAATATTATTCCATCTCTGTCAGATCGATATCTTATTCATTGTTCATTGTTATCCAGCGTTTCCAAAACATTCCTTCTTTCCCAGGATTTGTGTGCCGACCTCTGCTTGAGCGCCATCGCCTGGCAGCTCCTAGCGAGTTAGGACAGCTCACAAGCTCTCCTAAGTCCTGGTGAAGTTAGGAGTAGTTTCTTAAATTGGGAATTTGATAAAATTATGTCACTCCTAAGAGCAGGACTAGTGATTTTTGAGTCAGTTAGAACCGTTTTCCTGCTCCGAGACACTTGATAAATACAGGCACAAGTAAACGATGATTTAAAAAAAATCACTTTTCACCATCTATCTAAAATCACATAATTCACACTTCAAACCTCATTTTTCCCTTTACTCTAAATACCATAGAGACAATTAGAACATTTTAATGGCAGTAATTATGTCTGTTTTTTATTGGCTGTTACCAGCTGCACTAGCTTTATTCTCTAGCCCAATGGTAAATGAGAACAATTCAAGTTATGGCAGCTGGTGTGGTATAATCTTAAATACCTTTTCCGCTTACAGACTAGAGTCTTGTTGATTGATTTACTCATCCAATGGCCATTTGGGTAAGTCTGTCAAGTAGAATGACACTGTTTTCATGGAAGCCTTAAAAAGAAAGCTAACAAGTACATAAGCGTCTTCTACAGGGAGACAATAAGAGTGTTTAGAAAGTGCCGGGGCCATCATGTCAAAGAGGTGGGGAGCGAGGCAGAGCTGTGACCTCGGACTCCATGAGCCTACAAGCAAGAACTGGCATGGGCTCTGGGCACAGAATAGGAGAACGAGGTTGGGTGAGTGAGACAGGAGTGGAGACTCACTGTGAGATGGAGCGGTGGAAATGAAATGCAGCATAGCATGGAGACTTGCGTTTGGCTACGATGTAACCCTCTGGCTGAGAGCGGCAGCACTAGTCTATAACTACTTTGATACAGGAGTACTTTCATGCGACAATTTTAGAACATTTTCAGCTATGCTTATTTAAGATGAAGAAGGTGTTACATTTATATGGGAATTTTTTTGCACTACTCAAAGTGTTTTACTTAGAAGTGGGGAGCCACGTCAACCACCACCAATATGCAACATCCACCTGACTGATTCTTGTGCCAGGGATCTCCAACACATCGCTCACAAGCAACCCCTTTCCAAGTAGCTCACCAAAGGGTGAATGAATCCTACATAAATTTGAAAACTTGATTTGTCAAATTAGGGGTGAGCGATCTTTCCAAAAAATCACATCACGATCCACAATCTGAATTTCAATCTATCTTTTCAATGTGGCATATACTTAAGAGAATATCCGGACTCACACTCATCAAGACCTAACACTTTATTTTAAATATCAAACAAAGTTGAATTCAATTGTTAGATAGATAGATAGATAGATAGATAGATAGATAGATAGATAGATAGATAGATAGATAGATAGATAGATAGATAGATAGATAGATAGATAGATAGATAGATAGATACTTTATTAATCCCAAGGGGAAATTCACATAATCCAGCAGCAGTATACTGATACAAAGAAACAATATTAAATTAAATAGTAATAAAAATGAAAAGAATTAAAATAAAATTAATGTTCGCATTTACTCCCCCGGGTGGAATTGAAGAGTCGCATAGTGTGGGGTCTCCTCAGTCTGTCAGTGGAGCAGGACGGTGACAAAAGTCTGTCACTGAAGCTACTCCTCTGCCTGGAGATGACATTGTTCAGTGGATGCAGTGGATTCTTCATGATTGACAGGAGTTTGCTTAATGCCCGTCGCTCTGCCACAGATGTTACACTGTCCAACTTTAATCCTACAATGGAGCCTGCCTTCTTAACAAGTTTGTCTAGGCGTGAGGCATCTTTCATCTTTGTTCTCTCATTCGCTAGCTAAGCGGAGTTAAGGACCGCGCACCGAAGATGGCGAGTGAGTGAGGAAGGTCCCTCCCCCCGGCACGCTGCGTGTCTCTGGGATTCACACAAATAAATCAGTACCGCAATCGAACTATGATACATAGCGAAATGAGAGAAGTCGCAAAATCAACTGGAATGTTCAAGCAAATTATAGAAAAAAACCCAATCTAAATCCGTTAAGTAGTTCTCTCATTTAAAGCAGACAAACAGAGAGAGAGAGACATTGGATTTTATATATTATATATTAGTAAACCTTCAAAATAATGTGCAGTTAAAGTCTCAACAGCATTCTCAGCATTTCTGGAGCTTAGTAGAGCCAGATATCTATAAGAATCTTCACCAAGTTTGGGTCTCCATACCTCTGTGAGTCTGACATGAATGTCATGAAATCAAAGTTCAGAACAAGACTGACAGACGGACATTGAAATGACTCTATAAGAGTTAACCTCAGTGGCTCCACTCCACCAGACACCTGCTTCTCTTGTTGAGTCATCTAACTAAATAACACATCACACATGTGACTGGACCTGTGAATAAAGTGACACAGTGACATGTGACAAAATGACAAATGAATACGTCAGATCTGTGTGTTTGGAATTGCATTGTTTTGTTTTGACAGCACTCATGTTTTAATTCAATAGTGTGAGATACACTAGAAATGCATACAGACATACTTGCAGGTAAACTAAATATTTTTTGTGATGTTTTAATGCAAAATGTGAGTTGTGGACACCAACATTTTGTAAATGTTCAGGCAAAACAAGCTTATTCAGTTTGTTTGAGATGAAATAAGCTATGAGAATAAACATTAGAAAACATGAGTAGCTCTCGGCCATTTTCATTTTGTAAAAGTAGCTCTCAGGGGAAAAAAAGGTTGGAGACCCCTGGTCTACACATTAGCTATTAGGAATTAGAGAGAAAGAGAGAATTAGGGACAGGAGATGATTAGGAGGCCAGAATTACCAGACCGTGGTGGACCATTTAGTCTGGGCATCAGGAAACACCCTACACTTTACAAATGATGCCCAGGGATCTTTAATGACCACAGAGAGGTGGCACTTTGGTTTTATGCCTCATCGGAGGAATTGGCACCATGTTTTTTTTTTTACAGCAGTGTCCCCATCATCAATGCACTGGGACATTCAAAGCATCCCCTGTTGGCCTCACCAATGCCTTCCAGAAAACTACATGAAGCTATTTAAAGGCAATTTTTCAAAATTGGAATGGATTTTTTTTTTTTGTTAATGTTACCTCAGTCTGGCGGACTGCCTGAGTTTGAAAACTAGCAGACTGGTACTTGCATTTTTGTGTGCATAACATTACATAGTAACGAGCTTTATGTTATCTAATTTGTTACCTGAGGTATTACTGTAATTTTAGGGCAATAAATAACAAGGAAACCTACAGATCTGTAAATCAATCTCCAAAACTTGTAAGGTTCTGCACATGTACAATAACACACCAGAAAGGTTGCCCCCTATCAGTTTTGCTTTTATATCAGACTAGCTGTACCCCGTGGCTGCACCCACATAGTAATGAAACCGGACAAACTTTAAAAATTAATAGACGTTAGCACTATATCTGGTCGTGTTCAGCTCTGTCAGAAGAGCGTTCCCCGCGTGGGGAGAAAAGCACATGGCCGTGATATCTCTGTCAATCAGCAGCTACCCTCTAAAACACATGGAGCTCAGATGTCTCTCTCAAAAACGTCAAACGTTATTCCTTTACAATCTGTAGATGATAATGACTGCCGAACAAACAGGTATCACCAGCTAAGTGGAGGCAAGGTGCACTCCAACACGTGGCGAGACGTAGACTAACTTGAAAAGAGACTGGCGAGTGGAAGAGGAAGGCCCCGCCCCCTCTGCTCTCAGCCCACAGCCACTCTCTTGGATTTGCATAAAAACTTTGATACCGCAAGCGAACTGTGATAGTTAGCGCAATAAGAGTATTGACAAAATCAACTGGAAAGTTCAAGCAAATTATAGAAAACAACCAGATCTAAATCCGTTAAGTAATTCTCTCAAGAAAAGCAGACAGACATACAGACAGAATGCGCTTGGACCATGAAATTTTTAAAACCATTTCTTAGCGAGCACTTATGAGCCAAGGGTAACCTACATTCCAAATTTCAAGTCCCAAGCCCTCATGGTTCGGGAGATCTTGTGATGAGTGAGTCAGTGGTATTTGGCTTTTATCTATATAGAATTAGTCTGAGAGGCTACATTTTAAAAGGATTTTCTTATCATGAACATTAATAAGTTGGTTATTATCTCTAAAATACTAAGAATAAAACTGCAGTATTGTATTCATTATTATGATATCGTTTGTTTAAAGATAGACAAGGTGTCGTTAATAAACGGATCGTTAATCACGCTGTTGCGGCATCTACACCTATGTGGGCTCTTCTGAGGTGGTCTCATCCAATTTCAACCTGCTGTACTCGCTCAGCTCCTTAGGAACAGCACCATTCGCTATGGAGGCAAGTAATCTGATGCAGAATGAATTTAAAGAAAAAAAAAAATAAAACAGAAAATTGTCAAAGGGCAGAAGTACCTGAAGCCCTGAGATCTAGATGATAATGGCGTACTAAGTGAATTTCAATTTGCTGAGTCCCCGAAGCAGGCATGAGCAGTATGATAGCCATGAGGTTTTTCTAAGTTGGAAACTGTCAGACTGTAATTTAATGCAAAGGTCAGATTTGTCGCAGAGGAACACAAGAAGGACAAATTGTGGAGAGTTCAAATCACAGTTCAGGTGCTCATCCCGGCACGACCTTACATTTACATTGCATTCCCACCAGGCTGCAAAGATTCATGTTAACTAAGTACTGACATCTGGATATTTTCTATTCTTGCAGACTGCATTGAATTGCACTTGCAGTGAAGGACCACCGACACTTAACCCCCTGCTGGGCAGAGGACACAGACAGAGTTCTCAGTCTAGCCTATTCAAAGGTGGGATTTTTGGGAACGTCGTCAAACACATTCATTACATTTCCAGGATTTTATTCTGGGTTTATGCTAAATTCTTAGAAATATACATAAACTATTTTGTATGTTAAACTGAGGATGAGAACTCACAGTGCACAGAGCAGAATCAGCACTGCTGCGGCGGGCACAAAAGTAATTTATTTATGATTTAAATCCAGAACTGTGGTTTACTGGTTAATGCTGCTGTCTCATTTGAATCCTCCAGCCACTCGTTGTCCATGTAGAGTTTACACATTCTGTTTGTGTGGGTATTCTTCTGGGTACCGCCGATTCCCCCAACATCTCCAAAGATATGCAGGTTAAGCTAATTGGCCACTCCAGAAATGTATAAAGGTCTGTAAGGACACCTTAAGACGGACTGACACTCTGTCTACAGCACGATTCTGCCATACGCTCTGGGCTGTCAGGTCCCGGACCCTGTAACCCTGAATGGGATCTAGCAGGCTTGGGATTGTGATGTTTTAGGAATATTAGGAATTAAAAAAACAAATTTTTGGGTCACATTTGAACTCTAGAAACAAAAACTGGAAATCATCATAACTTATGACAGCCATCCATTACATATAGAACTAAACTTTAGTAAATCAGGAAGGATAGTCACTTTGAAAACCCACATAAATTGCTCCAGAAATTCGTACGAGTTTTTAATTAGGAATATCAGAGAAAATAATTAAGGTTTGATATGTATCCTGTACCTGTAATCATCCATCCATCCATTTTCTAACCTGCTGAATCCGAATACAGGGTCATGGGGGTCTGCTGGAGCCAATCCCAGCCAACACAGGGCACAAGGCAGGAACCAATCCTGGGCAGGGTGCCAACCCACCGCAGGACACACACAAACACACCCACCACACACTAGGGCCAATTTAGAATCGCCAATCCACCTAACCTGCATGTCTTTGGATTGTGGGAGGAAACCGGAGCGCCCGGAGGAAACCCATGCAGACACGGGGAGAACATGCAAACTCCACGCAGGGAGGACCCGGGAAGCGAACCTGGGTCTCGTAACTGCAAGGCAGCAGCGCTACCACTGCGCCACCGTCCTGTAATCATTTTTCTGTAAATATGCACTACCAAGCTGCCTTACCTTAACCCTTTTTGTCTCTATTTGTTTTGTTCTATTTCTTTCTGACTGTTATTAGATGTAACCGAGAAGACAAATTTCATGTTGTCTCGTGACTAAATATGACTAAATAAAGAAACGTTGAAACCTGGGGAGACCAATGGAGAGAGCTCTGCACTGCCATACAGTTGGGTAGTGAGAAGGTTGGTATCATAAGGAGGTAAGTGTTTAGACACCGAGAACATGTTGTGTAAAACCAGCCCTGGCATAGACAGGCAGACACCGATGGTTCAAACACCACACATGTTTTATTTACAATTATTTACAAGTTTCTAGTCCCACACACAACCCAGTGTCCTTCCACCAATCACCCTTACATCTGGGCCTTTCAAAAGTCCTGTCTTCACCGCCTCCACTCCTCTCCTCTGAGCTTCATCCTCTTCCACCCGACTCTGGCTAATGACTGGAGGGAGGCGGCCCCTTTTATCTCCACCCGGATGTGCTCCAGGTGCCCTCCTGATGAGCTTCATGTAGCACTTCCTGCTGTGGTGGAAGTGCCACATGAGCACCCGGAAGCACTCCGAGTGTCCCTGGTAATACTTCCGCCACTACTTCTGGGTGTGGTGGAAGTGCTGATGTCCAGGGCTTCTCAGTCGCTTGGGCACCCCCTGGCGGTGGCCATGGGCCCCTATAGGGTTGAGTTTCCATGCTCCATTCCTGTGGCCCCCATACCAACCAGGGTGGCTGCCCTCTCATGGTCCGGGGGAGGTATAGACCCTCTCCCGGCCCTTCTGGGCGCAGCCCCCAGCCGCCCACCACAATGTCTCTATTTTATAGAATTCTGATCTCAATGTTGTCAAGGAGAAACCAAAAAGAACCTAAGGAGATCTCTTTTTTGATTTTTCATTGCTGTGAGTTACATCTGGACTGCATAATGCCTACTGTAAAGTTGAGTGGAAGAGACACAATGGTCTGGAGCTGTTTCTTAGGCTTTGGGCCTGGCCCCTTGGTTCCAGTGAAAGGTATTGTTAATGATTTAGCAGACAAAGACCATTTAGACAATCGCATGCTTACACCTTTGTGGCAATAGTTTGGGGAAGGGTTTTTCTGTTTCCTGTGAACGAAGCCAGGTCCATAAAAACATGGTTTGACAAGTTTGATGTGGAGGAACTTAAGTGGCCTGCACAGAGCCCTGACTTCAAGCCAACTGCATACCTTTGGCATGAATTGGAACACCAGTTGTGATCCTGACCTTCTCATTCAACATCAGTGCTTGACCTCACAAATGCTCTTTTGTCTGAATGAATAAATTCCCACGGACATGCTCTGAAAATATTGTGGAAAGCCTTCCCAGAAGAGTGGAGGCTGTTATAGCAGCAAAGGGATGGCCAACTCTATATTAATGACCATAGATTTGGAATGGGATGTCCAACAAGCTCATATAAGTGTGATGGTCAAGTGTCCACAAACGGTTGACTATATCATGCATGTCACTGAACACAGGACTCTGGGGTTTTGAGATAGCAGTTAGACAGGCTTTATGGCATAGTAGCCAGGGAAGTAAGTAGCTATAAGTAGCTGTAGTAGCTAAGACTTTGGTTATTCATTATCACGAAAGCAAAATTCATATATAATATCTTAGGTAGCAGCCAGGAATGTTGGAGATGCTGTCCAGTAGGCAGTGGGCACAAGTACATGAACTGCACATCCCTGGCAGCACACAGCCCTGCAATGTCCTCCGCCCTTTTATAGCAACTACATTCTCCTCAGGGATTTATCGACACTCATTTCTTAACCGTTCAGCGCTGTCAAATGATATGTTACGCAGCTCTTTTCAATTTCAGACCATTTAGCTCCGGCAATATTTTTTTTTTATGAAAACAGTTTTGCAATGCAATTCAGAAGGGCTCCTTGTAAATGGGATTTGATTTGAAAAATGGATTGATTTCAGCAATTTCTAAATTGCTTAAAACAATGATAACAGCAGACACGGGGCTTCCTAACTTAATCACAAGCGTCTTTTCAAGGAAGGGGTCACAAGATTTTGCCACTTTGTGCAGCTCATCATATTCCTTTTTTTCTTTTTGCTCCTTGAATGGAGAGCTGTGTTTAAATAATTAAATAATGAAAAATAATTTCTTAGAGATTGAATCAACTGCTGGGAACTAATCGTTCTCTTAAAATTTACCCATCAATAAATATATATAAAGGAAAAAATGGACACAAATATCAAATATGTAAATTCAATAAATATAGAATGATTTTTTTTAAATGTATTTGAAATAATATCTAGAGCTGGCTTGGCAGCTTTTCCATGCCTGATTCCTAACTTGTGTTGATAACTGCTGAAAAAGGCCCAGCTTGTCCAGGAAATGATGTGCTGTGAAAGAGATTGGGGTCCATGTGGAAACCCTCTAGACCAGGGGTACTGAAACATTTAAAAGTGAACACACAGATAAGAAAATCAGTACCATACTGGGACCCAAGAAGAAGACTATTACCATAATGACAGCAGAGCCATACTTAGACTAACAACAACAGCATATTATAAGAACAATAAATGCCTTTGTTCCCATTTAAGTATATTCTCATGTTAATGTTATTAAAACGGACAGCAAACATATAGGTAATGAAACAATAATTATTCAAAACACAGAATATATTTCACTGTAAGGTTTAGTAAAGGTCAGGTCAGTTCAGGTTGGGGAGCATGCACTGGTACAGCACACCCACCACAAGACAAAACAGCTCGGGATCCTGGAGGGTTGACACACGGTCCAGTCCCACCCTCCAGAAACGACCTTCTGTCTGCCGTAGCCAGGTGTTATGTGGGTGTCCCCTTGGCCTGGTCCTGCCACTCAGCTCCTCAGCAATGAGGATCCTGCAAGCCGGATCACCCTCAGGGAATCACGCCACATGCCCGTAGTGCTGTAACTGATGCTCCCTCACAATGCAGGTAATATGCCTCATTCACGACTCCATGAGCAACCGCTCATTCGACACAAAGTCAAACCAACAGTACCAAAGGATTCTCCGAAGAGACACAGTGCTGAAGGAGTCCAGTCTTCGTCTCAGGCCAATGGATAACGTCCATGTCTCGCAACCATATAGCAATACAGGAAGCACCAGGAATCTAAAGACTTGGACCTTTGTCCTTTTGCAGAGATATCGGGAGCACCACACACCCTTTTCCGGGAACATCATGACCCACCATGCTCTCTCAATCCGTCTACAGACTTCACAGGAAGAGTCACCAGAGACGTGAATGTCACTGCCAAGGTAAATAAGCCTCTAGGCAAGGTTGACACTCTCTCGGCAAACAGACACACTGCTGATGGCCGTGCCCAAGAGGTCGTTAAAGGCCTGGATCTTGGTTTTTATCCAGGACACTCGCAAGCCCAGACACTCAGACTCCTCGCTCAGTCTCTCAAGATTCCCGATCAGAGCCTCCATTGACTCCACGAAGATCACAGCATCGTCAGCAAAGTCAAGATCCATGAATCTTTCTTCACCAACAGATGCCCCACAGCCGCTGGACTCCACGACCTTGCCCAACACCCAGTCCATACAAGCATTGAACAGAGTAGAAGCAGAACAGACAGCTGATGAACCCCAGAATCAATTGGGAAAAACACAGAGGTTCTGCCTCCACTCTGCACAGCACTCACAGTACCAGTGTACAGGCCGGCCATGATATCCTATCCAGCAAACTCAAGGGGAATCCTACATTCAGCTCAGTTGATTGAGTTTAGTAAAGGTGAGAGAAATAAATTCTTCTTTCTAACATGTGTGCTGTGAGGATATAATGAGAAAGGGAAAGGGTAGTGGGAATGTTCACCTAACTTAGTCACATGATTCATGGTGCCAGATAAGAAATAAAGAAGGCAAAAAATAATGAATCGATGCTGTTTATTTACCTTCTTTTCCATATACAGTAACATTATGTTTTTCAAATACATCTTCCTAAATGAATTCATCAATTGTTATGCATTTCTTGGTTTTCTTTCAACAATTCCATAAACTGAGAAAAAAAAGTTGAGTTGTTTTCCAAAATTATTCTTAAAAAAAAATTCTGTTTTATACAGGTTATAAAATAAATCTTGGTTAAGAAGTGGACAAGCAATCCAGCTTGAAAAATTGAATGCTACTGACTGACATCATACTGAAAGCTGAATGAGCTGCGGTGTAGCCTGTCTCACAGGTCTAAGAGAAACACGTCCTTCACGCTACCAGTATGTTGAAATGTATCAAACTACTTCAAAATGTAAGACAAGAAAGAATTCTTCCTTGCTAGGTCACACTACAGGTTTAGATTTCAGTTATGCCGTAAGAACGAACACATCATGAGGTACCAACCAAGTTGTCCATGGCCACTGAACCTGCATTTAGTATACAGTACTGCCATGGCACTTTTATGCCAAAACTGCTTAAATTTAATTTTTCCTCATCAAGCAAAACTCAATACACCAGAATGACAACGTGGAAAATGGGATTTTAGGAAGTTTTGCCAATTGATTAAAAATAAACTGTAATGGTAGAGTTACATAACAATAGTGCAGTTAAACAACAAAATGGTGAAAAGAAGTAACTTTCTCGGGAAGACTAGAATCATAAAATCCATCCATCCATCCATTTTCCAACCCGCTGAATCCAAACACAGGGTCACGGGGGTCTGATGGAGCCAATCCCAGCCAACACAGGGTGCAAGGCAGGAACCAATCCTGGGTAGGGCGCCAACCTACCGCAGGACACACACACACTAGGGACAATTTTAGAATCACCAATCCACCTAACCTGCATGTCTTTGGACTGTGGAAACCCACGCAGACACGGGGAGAACCTGCAAACTCCACGCAGGGAGGACCCGGGAAGTGAACCCGGGTCTCCTAACTGCGAGGCAGCAGCGCTACCACTGTGCCACCGTGCCTCCTAGATCACAAAATGAGTGTCAAAAATGATATGACGTTATTGAAAGCGATATTTGAATTGACTCAAACATTACAAGGAGGAGTGAGAGAAACTGAATAAAGAAATCAATCACAACTGAAGGAAGAATAAAGGCCTGTGAATTAATACACAGGTCGTGATGCTATTACTCCAGAGTGTCATTTAACAAAATCTGCCAGTGATTTTGCTCCATTGTATGTGTTGATAAAGGCTGCAGTGGAGCTTCATTGAATAAGTTCTAAAAATCAACAACTTTTGAGCACCAGTCTTTGCAATGCATTTCTGTATATGTCACACAAAAACATCACACATGTGATTATTTAATGTATTGCATGTTTAATGTTAAGTATCAAAAAGATACCTGAACTGATAAACTATCTGTTTCACTGAATATTCTAACAACATCCTTCTGAAATTTTCCGTCTTTAGAACATTACAACACTCTAGTCTAGACGAGAACAGGCCATTCAGCCCAACAAAGCTCGCCAGTCCTATCCACTTATTTCTTCCAAGAAAACATCAAGTCGAATTTTGAAAGTCCTTAACATCTTAATGTCTATCACACTACTTAGTAGCTTATTCCAAGTGTCTATTGTTCTTTTTGTAAAGAAAAACTTCCTAATCATTGTGTGAAATTTACCTTTAAGTTTCCAACTGTGTCCCCGTGTTCTTGATGAACTCATTTTAAAGTCACAGTCTCAATCCACTGTACTAATTCCCTTCATAATTTTAAACACTTCAATCAGGTCACCTCTTGATCTTCTTCTCCTTAAACTGTAATGGCTCAGCTCTTTTAATCTTTCCTCATAATTCAACCCCTGTAGTCCTACAATCAGCCTAGTCGCTCTTCTTTGGACCTTTTCTAGTGCTGCTATGTCCTTTTTGTAGCCTGGAGACCAAAACTGCACACAGTACTCCAGATGAGGCCTCACCAGTGTATTACAAAGCTTGAGCAGAACCTCCTGTGACTTGTACTCCACACATCAAGGCGCTATATATGCTGACATTCTGTTTGCCTTCTTAATGGCTTCTGAACACTGTTTGGAAGTCGATAGCTTGGAGTCCACTATGACTCCTAAATCCTTCTCATAAGGTGTACTCTCGATTTTCCGACCGCCCATTGTGCATTCAAACCTAATATTTTTACTTCCTATGTGTAATTCTTTACATTTACTGACATTAAATTTCATCTGCCACAAATCTGCCCAATGCCTGTATGCTATCCAAGTCCTTCTGAAATGATATAACGGATTCCAAGTTATCTACTAATCCACCTATTCTGGTATCATCTACAAATTTAACCAGCTTGTCACTTATATTCCTATCTAAATCATTTATATATATTTAAAACAGCAGTGGCCCTAGCACTGACCCCTGCTGGTCACCACTCTTAACATCAGCCAATTGTGATGGGGTTCCTCGCACCATCACCCTCTGCTTCCTGTGTTTAAGCCAATTATTCACCCTGAACTCCCAGTTCTTTTAGTCTGATGCCCAACCTCTCATGTGGCACCTTATCAAATGCAAACGTCCAGATAAATAATATCATTTGCTCCACTTTGTTCATATCCTTTTGTTGCCTCCTCATAGAATTCCAACATGTTAGTAAAACACAAACTCCCTCTTCTGAACCCATGCTGACTGTTCAGAATAACTCATGTCCTTGCCAGGTGTTGTTCAATCTTATCCTAAACAATTCCTTCCATTAATTTTCCTGTGATGCATGTTAAGCTTACTGGCCAATAGTTGCTTGGATCTGTCCTGTCACCCTTTTTATATAATGGGATAATATTTGCCAATTTCCTGTCTTTCAGAATCTCTCCAGTGTGCAGTGATTTCCTAAAAATATGTGTCAAGGGTTTATATATGTACTCGCTTGTCTCCTTAAGGATTTCCACAAGATATGAACTCTATCAACAGAATTGAAAAAGAGTTCAATTCTTATCTAGTATTCCAAACATTTGGCATCTAAGTGGCTTCTGGATTTTGTTTTTACAATGTTCATTGGACTAAATCCTCTCTCACAGTCAGCACCTGAGGCCTACATTGTGCACTAAAATTCCAAAAGTGAAAATAACTCCTTAAAGCAATGCTGTTGTTTATTATATGTAACCCATCATGCATGTGCATCTGTGGATCACTTTGTTGGTCCTGATCAGGTTATAATGTACCACCCTGAGAAGAGTGGGGGCACTGTCACTAACTGCCTTGTGTCTTCCCTCTGCAGCTCAGAGATGACAGCCCAGGAAACTGACTGACTGCACCCCTTGTCACTGCCACAAGTCCCACCCCTTCCAGTCCAAAGCATATAAAAGGGCCCATCCCCAGAAGGTAGCATCTCACTTTGTGACCCAAACTCACAGCAGAACCAAGCAACCAGTTAGACTTGAATGAATGCTTTGTGTTATAATGGCCGCATGTGTTAATTCATTTTTGTGTCTTTTGATTTCAGATTTCATCCTAACTATTTGTAGGACTCTGCAAGTCACTCTGTTCCATAAACCATACCCAGAAAATGTCTTTACAGTTCCAGTTTCTAATTTTTCCTTAATCAGTATCTTTAACTCTAGGTACTGGTTATAACGTTTCTTTTGAAAATAATTATAGTCTTTCTTCAACAGAGTGCTGTATTTGATGGCAAGTCTATTCCTCTCCTTAAGTCTAAATGGAAATTTTTTTCCAGCTTCACCAATTAAAACGCAGCACTCACTAGAGTCCGCCCTGTCAGGCTTTGACGAGTGAAAGTGAAAATTTGAAATTCAAGTCACACTGCATGTTACATTTGGAGGATTATTTCTGACAAAAATAAATAAATAAATAAGTAGATAAATAAATAAGCAACAAACAACATATTCTGGGACACATTTATTTATTTACACTTACATTTTATGCATTTTCTTTGTTTATTGTCACATTTCACAGTAAGTTTTTTTTTGCCTATTTATTTATTTATTTGTTTGTTTCTTTATTTATTTATTTTTGTCAAAATTTTTCATCAATACATCCCGTCTTAAACCCCAAACACCGCTTCTTTGATGTGTAACTTGAACTCTCTTCAGTTATGTGCTTAGAGCTGGTTAAAGTGACAAAGAAACAAAAGTGGAAGTGACAACAGCACAGCTCTATTTTGTCTGAAACTTGTTTAAATCAGGTCAGTAATAGATTTAGTTTAATTAATTTTTATAGTTTAACTAGCATCTGCTGGATGATGACATACATACAAGACAGCAAGATTGTTACAGTCTGCTTTATATATAAGATATATACTGTATATATATATATACAGTATATATATATATATATATATATATATATATATATACCATATTTACGCATGTACCATGTGCACATTTTTTCCCGAAAAAGAGAAAATCAGGTGCGCGTCATACACGAGGAAATGTAATTCTGTAATGTTTATTTCTTCTGCTTGGGCTCGCTCTCTCACTCGCACACTCACAATCTCTCTATCTCTCTTGCTCTCTTGCTCGCGTTCTCTCTTTTTCTCTTGCTTGCTTGCTCGTGCACTCGTTCTCGCTTTCTCTCACTCGCTTGCTCGCGCACTTGCGCTCTCTCTCTCACTCACGCTCTTTCTCTCTCTAAACGCTTCCTATACAATCACAACGCGCATCGTACACGGGCAAAACGATTTTCGCGATTTTCTTTGCAAAAATTAGGGTGCGGGTCTTACATTAGGGCATGTGGTACACGAGTAAATACGCTATATATATTGTATATATACTGGTTGTCTCCACACACTGAGGAGAGGCAAGACACATGACAGCCCGCATGGAGTTTGCTAAAAGACACCTGAAGGACTCTGAGATGGTGAGAAATAAGATTCTCTGGTCTGATAAGACCAAGATAGAACTTTTTGGCCTTAATTCTAAGCGGTATGTGTGGAGACAACCAGGCACTGCTCATCACTTGTCCAATACAGTCCCCACAGTGAAGCATGGCGGTGGCAGCATCATGCTGTGGGGGTGTTTTTCAGCTGCAGGGACAGGACGACTGGTTGCAATCGATGGAAAGATGAATGCGGCCAAGTACAGGGATATCCTGGACAAAAACCTCCTCCAGAGTGTTAAGGACCTCAGACTGGGCCGAAGGTTTACCTTCCAACAAAACAATGACCCTAAGCACACAGCTAAAATAATGAAGGAGTGGCTTCACAACAACTCTGTGACTATTCTTGAATGGCCCAGCCAGAGCCCTGACTTAAACCCAATTGAGCATCTCTGGAGAGACCTAAAAATGGCTGTCCACCAACGTTTACCATCCAACCTGACAGAACTGGAGAGGATCTGCAAGGAGGAATGGCAGAGGATCCCCAAATCCAGGTGTGAAAAACCAAGAAGACTCATGGCTGTATTAGCTCAAAAGGGTGCTTCTACTAAATACTGAGCAAAGGGGCTGAATACTTAGGGCAATGTGATATTTCAGTTTGTTTTTTTTAATAAATCTGCAACAATTTCAAAAATTCTTTTTTTTTGTCTGTCAATATGGGGTGCTGTGTGTACATTAATGAGGGAAAAACTTAATTTTAATGATTTTAGCAAATGGCTGCAATATAACAAAGAGTGAAAAATTGAAGGGGGTCAGAATACTTTCCGTACCTGTACTACCTGTACACTGTATTAAAATTCACGACTTTCTTGATATTAAAAACTGCAACCCTTCTTGATATTTTAGTTTATAATTTAAAAACGGAATAAGAATCTGAAAATCTAACAACATCACATTAAAGTTCGGCAAAAAAGAATGATACCAAACATATATATGTAGGTTTTAAAATAAGCCCGATTTAAAGCGTGACAAAAAATGTGACATAAAAAGTCACATAAAATCATTGCACAAAATCGTTGCACTTTTAGGCTTAGGATTTTATATATAGAGAGTATATATAGTAGTATATAGTAGATAGTATATATATATATATATATTTAGTATATATATGGCTGTTTGAGTCACAAAGACAGAATGAGCCCCAAAAATAGTTGGGATGCCAACTCAGCCAACTCTAAGTTTAAAAGCAACAGCGGCGCAAACATAAAAAATGCTGGCACTCACCTCCAGTTCGCCCTCTGGTGGTTGTTCTGAGTGTCAATTGATGGTAGGGTATACAAGACAGCACGATCACCCCCCACCCTACTCAGAAGGGGGTGGGTTAGGGTTGATTTCAACCTGCAGTATTTTTAGTCAACCAATGAGAAACATGTGCAGCAAGTTTCATGAAAATCGCTCCAGTCGTTCAGAAGTGATGTTGGAACATCCATACATATACTGTACATACATTGACTTTTATATATATAGATTTGATTTGAAAAGCGGATCCTTTTGGCAGTGATCATATAATATCTGTGAACGACTCTCCTAAAACGTGCGAGTAATCACTCACTCACTCAGCCTAGCGGGGACACTGGTGCCCGCCATGTCCAAAGTTTCGCTGGTTGACCCACGATGTTTCAGCTTAGCTCAGTGGTGTGAAGCCAGAGAGGTGACAATTGTGGTAACTATGAGCTTGGAAAATAAGGAAACCACCCCACCAGAATTTTTGGAATTTTGCACTCACCAAGATTTTTACAATAAGACGTCTTTGCATTTTAGTGGGTTTTGAGGAATGTGCTTCTGCTACTGCAGATATTTATATTTTTAGGTTACAGTTGGAGTACTGTAAACTGGAATGACCTGGTTAAGATCACACAGTGTTCACAATATGGTTGTGCTTTACAATGTGTCTTCCTAACCACACCCAGAAGGCACACACGCATGGTGTCTGTTTGCACAAAACAGAAATCATTTAAAAAGGACAAAGCATTCATGTGTGTGATAGAAAGACACTTGTAGCGAGACACACTGTTGGTAAGGTACGTGACCTTAAAGCCGCAAATCTGTCAGTTCAATTATGACGTAAGCAATACTGCATGACCCTGAGCAAGTCACTTGTCACCTGGGTGTGTTCCAACTGTAGAACACAGTCTCTTAGCAGTTGTAATCTGCTCTATCCTTACAAGTCACCTTGCATAAACGTATCACCCAAATGTTTACCGTAATAATCATATGAGAGTGTAAAAGTGAAGAGTCTTAATGGGCTTCAGTCCATATGCCACACAAATGCATGTCATCAGAACCGCTGCTATATGCTTGAGAAAATGGAAAACACTCAGCACTTCATCAAAGGCAGCAGAGCACCCAGCGCACAGCAACGGAAAAGGCTCATTGGAAGAATCGCCTTCCTGTCGGCTGACAGAGTGTGTCAGTGATGGGTCCTGCCGTAACTAGGCACGTTAACTGAGACTTCAATGCAAACTGAAAATAAATTGAAAAACTGAAACTGATGCAATATTCCCAGCAAGGCTCATAGAGGCATTTCTGATTTGTGGTGAATGATTACATAGAGAAGCTGCAGACAGCAAAGACATTTAAATTTCAAATAGCTTCCTATAGCTACACTCGATTGCAGTTTCAGAAGGACATGCACGTTTTGGAAAATTTGATTTCTTTAATGCTTGTGCCCTAGAAAGCATTCCCGCAGCTTTCGTTTTATTTTCATCACACGCCACAAACAAAATAAAAATGTTTACTAGATGAAGTAAAAATGCTAAATAATAAACATGGCTAGATGAATATTTGTATAAATTATAAAGCGGATGGACTCAGACTCTGATGGGTACGCACAGTACAGCCTTACTTCATGTATTTGCACAGATCCCTGAGGTGATTTATTTATTGACTGGTGGCACAGTGGTTAGCATGCCTGCCCCTCAAAGATCCAGGGACCTCCATTCAAATTCTTGTCTATGTGAAGTTGCCATTTTCCCCTTTTGATTGTGTCAGAGTTTTTCTGGACACTCCAGAGTTCTCCCTCATTCCAAAGACATGCATGCTGGGTTGAATGGTGACTCTAAATTGGACCTGTAAGTGTGAAAGCGATTGCGCAACTGAGTGTTCCCTGTGACAGATAAATGCCATAGCTGAACAGCACAATGTAGGGAGATATCCTTAATGAAATCCTGCTTCAGAACACACTGGACCTTCAAATGAGGAGAATGTTCACCTTCTACTTGGACGATGACCCTAAACTCAAAGACAACACAGGAGTGGTTTAGGGACAACTCTGTGAATATTCTTAAGTGGCCCAGCCATAGCCTGGACATGAACCCAATGGAATATGTCTACCAATGGTCTCCATCCAGAAGAATAGAAGAACGGCAGGAAATCTCCAAATCCAGGTGTGCGAAGCTTGTCGGGTCATACTTAGAAGACTCCAACCTGGAAATGCTGTTGAAGGAGTTTCAACTAAATACTGATTAAAAGGTCTGAATACATGTGTCAATGTGAGATTCCAGTTTTTTTTAATAAATTAACAAAAATCTTCTATTGGTTTTCTCTTTCTGGGGTATTGAGTGTTACTTGATGAGGAAAAAATCCATTTAATAGATAGATAGATAGATAGATAGATAGATAGATACCGTATATACTCGTGCGTAAGTTCTCCCATGGATAAGTTGGGGCTTGATTTTACCGCATAATTTCCGATATTTTATAATGTCGGTCGTATAAGTCGAATGCGGAAAACTCACCCTATTGGTCCAAGAGATTATTATATGCTAACATCCACCTGAGAGAGTAACCATGGAGCACACTGCCTTTTTTTTTCTAAGTATTGTGCCTACGTGACCACATGGTAATACCCGAACTATTATGAAGCGTCATTTGCACTGTTTTGTGTTTTTTGTATCTCACATCCTCATACATGTTTATCATAAGAGCATCTCTTATCTATGATGGAACGTTCGATCAAAAGAAAATATGAAGCTGGTTTTAAATGAAAAGTGTTTGGAGTGGCGAAAGAAATTGGTAACTGCGCTGCTGCATCAAAAATCGACATGTCTGAGAAACTGGTGCAAGACTGGAGGAAGCAAGAAGATGTAAAATGAAAATCAAAATGTGTCGTATTTTTGAGCGGGCGTATAAGTTGGGGTCTGATTTTATGATCATGTTTTTAAGGATTCAAGACCCAACTTATATGCGAGTAGATAGATAGATAGATAGATAGATAGATAGATAGATAGATAGATAGATAGATAGATAGATAGATAGATAGATAGATAGATAGATAGATAGATAGATAGATAGATAGATAGATAGATAGATAGATAGTACATTATTTGTTCCCAAGAAGAAATTAAAGCTTAGAGAACTCCAGAAAAACATAAATATTATAACAAACCACAGACCCTCTAACACACACACAGGTACTTCTGGATTGGATAATAAAAGAACTGCAGGTGTCTCATAACAGGTTTGTTGGTGGGTCTGCCCAAGCCTCCCCATATGTGTCACATTTTTTTAGAGCAGGTCCAGCTTGTTCCAGCTTTGAACGTACTGATAGACGTTTGTTCCTTCCAAAGTTCCCCTGATTGAAGTCATCAGCATTCTAATTTCAGAATGCTTCATCATTAGAGTGTTGGTAGCAGACTAAATCATTTCTGTTGCTGAGTTACTAAACATTAAGAGAGATGACGGAGTTTATCTCCCTAGTCAGTAACATGGACACATTCAGTCAGGATTTCAATGTTTGGATTACACATTTTAGCCCGTATTGTAATGTGCTTAATTTACACCATTGCTCATTCACATAAGCATTCAGGCTCTTTTCCACCTTTTCCACTTTGTCTCATCATATCAACTGAATTCCATCCATCATTACAATAGCATCTGAAATAAGTTTTACGCCAGTTCTCTGCAGTAAGCAGAATTTGACCTGACTCACCATGAGATGTGTCAGTTCATCTAACTTAACATTCCTCATTATATGGAGGCAGACCAGATCTGAAGGCTTTCCAATTGACTTTAATCCCCACTTTGGATCTTCAGCCTACTATGAATGATTTGACACTAGACCAAACAAATGTTTGGGGATTTGTCCCGTATACTGTCTGGAGTAATCCCTTTTGACTGATACCGGTCTTTCTCTGCAAAATAACAAAGACAAAAGAGTATGGTACATCAGTTGGCTTTACAGAAAATGGCAGGAAATGAGATGATGTCATTGGTATGGGACAGAAGTGAAGTCATCTGGACAGGAATGGAATTGACAAGGTTTTGGCTTATTCTTCCGTGGGTCTGTAAAAGGAAAGAGAAAAGGCATTAAAGCTCATTATCGGCCCTTTTTCCAATGTCTTTACAGCCCGTGTTGGACATTTTGGCTGTCCCCCTAAGAGCAAGTGTGTGACACTAGTACCATCTTTGTGCTTGATGTTGACAAGATGAACTCCGACCTCCTTCAACCTAGTATTGTAATGAGTAAATTTAATGAGTGTATGATTGCTTCCATATTTTAGTAACCAAAGTGAAGTAAGCTAGCTTTGGGTGGCAGAATTTTGTTTTGTATAAATTGCCTTCTCTCGCATATGCTTCTCTGTGTAGTGCAGTGGCTGAGGCACTGGACTATAAACCCAATGATGCCAGGTGTATGCCAACCTCTAGGTGGCCCATCAGCTCCCACTCAGAAAGTATTCAGACCTCTTCACTGTTTTCATATTTTGCTATGTTGCCCTCTTATGCTAAAAAGTTTAGTTCAATTTAAATTATTTTTTCCCCCATATCAAGCATACTTGAAAAGTAAAATATCCGATTGACACAAAAGTTCAGACTCTTTATTCTGTATCCAGATTAAGTCACTTTGGCAGCAGTTCTAGCCTGGAGTATTCTTGAGCCTGGTGCACACCTGGATTTTGGGATTTTCTGCCATTCTTCTGAGCACATCCTCTCAAGCTCTGTTAAGTTGGATGGAGACCATCAGTGAACAGCTCTTTTCATGTCTCTCCAGAGATGTTCGATTGGGTTCACATCGTGGCTCTCTCTGAGCAACTCAAGGACATTCCCAGAGTTGTTTCTAAGCTACTGTTGCATTGTCTCTGTTCTGCACATAGATTCATCGTCATGTTGGAAGGTAAACCTTTAGGCCAGCCTGAGGTTCAGAGCCCTCTGGAGCAGGTTTTTATTAAGGATATCTTTGTATGCTGGGATGCTCAGCTTTTCCTTGACCCTGTCTAGTCTCCCAGTCCCCGCCTCTGATACACAGATGCACAGCATGATGCTCCCACCACTATGTTTCACCATTGTAATCTTATTAAGCAGGTAATGAATGGTGTCTGGTACCTTCCAGAAACGATGCTTGGAACTGAGGCCAAACATTTCATTCTTGGTTTCATCACATCAGAGAATCTTGTTTTTTTTTTATTAATTTTATTACAATCCATACATAGCAATCAAGTTTTTTCAAAAAAAGAATTATTTTAAGAAGAGATCGATCCCCACCCCTGAGAGAGAGAGCAAGCCAAACGGCGTAAAATTTAAGGTTTCTAAACATACCTAAATTAATAAATTCTCTGTGCTTTATAAACTTACTAGCAAAATACCCGCGCTTCGCAGCGGAGAAGTAGTGTGTTAAAGAAGCAATGAAAAAGAAAAGGAAACATTTTAAAAATAACGTAACATGATTGTCAATGTAATTGTTTTGTCACTGTTGTGAGTGATGAGTGTTGTTGTCATATATATATATATATTTACACACACACACATAAACATATATATATACATATCTATACATATACACATATATATATATCTACATATATACACATACATATACACACACACATAAATAAATACATATATATATACATACATACACACACATATATATAAACATATATATACATATACATACATATCTACATATATACACACACAGCTATTTCGTATCAGTGCAATACGCTGCTTGTTAAAACGGATGACTCCCGCTCTTACGTGCAAGTCTGCGTGGATATTATGAACTATCGTATTTGTTCAAGTTCTATTTAAATTTTAAATAGAAGGAATTTTTATTTAGTCGACAGAAATATCTTTGGTAGGAATGGTAAAAACAGACAGGAATATTATTCGTGAATAAATCAACTCAAACCTTAAACAACTTATAATATTTTGCTCTCCATAAAAATATATCCTGTCTAAATTATACAAGTTAGAAATAAAGTAAACGTTAAAAGAACAAACATTCAAATTTCTTTACTCTTATGTAATTTTATATAAAAAATAAACGTAGATTTTAAATATCCCAAAAGATTTTGCTCTCCATAAAAATATATCCTGTCAAAATTATACAAATTCAAATATGAACATGCTGCATAACAAAACCTGGAAATATAAATAAAATGTGTTCCTTTCAGCAATAACAAATCAAATCATTCAGTTGTCTTTGCTCATATGTCATTTTAGAGCTGGACGCCTGGCATCTTTTTTTGGCAACAGGTTCGTTTCTGTTTGGTGTGAGGTTCTGTGTTGTGGAGATTCTCAGGATGGATTGCAGGTGCTCATCAGTGAGGCGACTCCTGTGTGCTGTTTTGTTAGTCTTTATCACTGAGAAGAGCTTCTCACACAGATATGTGCTACCAAACATGCACAAGGTTCGAGCCGCATGTAGACGGACTTTTTGTTCTTCAAAGTCACCAAAGCGCCGTGCAAACTCAGTGCAGTCGCGCTCAGTTTATCAGCAAAGTGCGTATTTGGGAACACCGTAGTGACGACTTGGTTTAACATTACTTGGCAACAGGGAAAGTGGGGCAAGGTGAACTGGTGCATTTGTGTCTCCCATAAAAGCAGCTTCACTTGAAATCACTTTGTGATTGTGCACGGTTAAAACGTCCGCTGAAGTGTCAGATTCTTATTTAATTATGCTGCTTTCTGTATCTTCTGCATTGCATTCAGGTTACCCTGATGTTTTGTCTCATAGTGCCGTCTTAGATTAAATTCTGTAATTACAGCCACATTAGCTCCACAAATGAGACACACGGGTTCAGTAAACATATACTCAGCCTCCCATCGGTTTTTAAAGGCTCTATTTTCAGAATCAACTTTTCTCTTCAGCATCGTGTGAGCTAGCTTCGCAATAACTTGCAGCATCATAAGGTAGACTTGATTAACGCGGTAAGTGTTCGGCAAGGCAGCTGAAGCGCTGCATTATGGGATCTGTAGTTTATTGTGTTACCAGCGCTTCATATACCGGGCTTTAATAACAATAATACAGTATATAAAATGATCTCGGGGCGGATATAATTACGCCGGGCGGATGTGGCCCGCGCCCTTGAGTTTGACACATATGGACTAAATAGAACTTGAAAAGATATATTTTTCAAATGTGATCGCGCAATTCAGATAGAGTTGACGCACTACAGCCTGCATGCCTCAATAAGTCATCCTCCCTCGCTCTTACTTTTTACCGTTCATCTAATGAATACACTGAGTATGGCTTTACCAAAACAATCATTGATGGCGAATAAAGTATCCATTATTCGAGTATGTAGATCGGGATATATATATACATATATATATACCAGCGTATCATAGCGAGAAGTAGTGTGTTAAAAAGCTAGAAAAGAAAAGGGAACATTTTAAAAATAACGTAACATGACTGTCAATATACAGTATTTGTTTTGTGAGTGTTACTGAGTGTTGCTGTCATCAAGGATTTGATTATCATTATTTCTTTCAATCAGGTTCGTATTTGTAGGATGTGTTGTGTTCAAGTTACATTCCGTGTTTGTCAATCGTTGTAAAGATGACAGGTTTCATTCATCGATTCGTTTCTTACTGCATCAATAAACAGCTCGTCTTCTTCTTTATCTGAGACCTGACACACTGCATGCACGGGTTTTTTACACTGTCTTCCTTTAGCGGGACATTGACTTTTCCAACGTGTGCTTTGTTTCCGCAGTAGTTGGATTTATGAATATGCTTATATGTATCAGGCGCTTCATATTTTTGCTGCCTTTTCAATTGTGTAATTCGGTTTTTGTTCAGCGCTCTTTGGAACTGTTGCTTTTTGTTGCAGTTCACGTGAGCCGCTCGGTGTACATGCATCGAAGGTTCCCAGCTGTGCTGGTGCCATCTCGTGCTATGTCCATGGCTGTATTTAATGTTACCTTAGTCCTGGCACTTAAAACTTTCTCTCGCAGTTTCGCTGAGTTTGTGTCAAACACCACCCTGACCATCTCATCTTCCTCTCCATAAGCACAGTCCTTCACCCGTGAATATTTAGTGGCAGTTTGCTATTGGATTGCCGCTGACGGACGGCCTTATATGGGCAGGCACTAAATTACAAGCGCCAGCGGCAGCCTGTCTATGAACTTAATTTAAAGTGTAGGTTTACATCGTGCTTTGTTTCAGTAGCAGAACTCATGAATATGGTTGTATATGTCACTCGCTCGCTTCTTATTGTTTCGCTGCCTTCTCAATTATATAATGCATGTTTTCTTCAGCGCTTTTTTAAGGTCTTCCTGGTTTTCTATGTACTGCGTGATTACGTGGGAGGTGTGATGATGTCACACGAAACTCCCCCACGGCGTTGAAGCTCATCTCCATTACAGTAATTGGAGAAAAACTGCTTCCAGTTATGACCATTACGCGTAGAATTTCGATATAAAACCTGCCCAACTTTTGTAAGGAAGCTGTAAGGAATGAACCTGCCAAATTTCAGCCTTCCACCCACACGGGAAGTTGGAGAATTAGTGATGAGTGAGTGAGTGAGTGAGTGAGTGAGTGAGTGAGTGAGTGAGTGAGGGCTTTGCCTTTTATTAGTATAGATTTTAAAATATTACTGATTAGATCCTGCCATGTTTTGAAAAAAGTCTGTACGGATCCTCTGAGTATTTGATTTTTTTCAATTTCAAATAATATAACATATCGGTTTCCCACTGATTTAAAAGAGGAGAGTTTGGGTTCTTCCAGTTTATCAGAATGAGTCTGCGTGCCAACAGTGTAGTGAATGCGATCACAATTTGTTTGTCTTTCTCCACTTTAAGACCCTCTGGAAGAACCTCAAACACAGCTGTTAATGGGTTAGGAGGGATTGTGACTCCCAGGCTGTCTGAAAGGTAAGTAAAAATTTTTGTCCAGAATAATGTTAATTTGGTGCAGGCCCAGAACATGTGACCTAGTGAGGCTGGGGCTTGGTTGCAACGTTCGCAGGTTGGATCATCCCTGGAAACATTTTGGAGAGTTTTAGTCGAGACAGATGTGCTCGATATATAATTTTGAGTTGTATAATTGTATGCTTTGCGCATATGGAGCTCGAGTGAATTCTCTGCATTGCTACTTTCCACTCCTCTTCTGATATATTAATTGAGAGATCTTTTTCCCAGTGTCCTGTTGGATCTTTGAAAGGAAGGGATTGTAAAATGATTTTATATATTGTAGAGATGGAGTCTAATTCCTTGAGATTGAGCAATATTTTTTCCAGCGTGGATGAGGGTGCAAGATGAGGAAAATCTGGAAGGTTCTGCTTAACAAAGTTCCTGATTTGAAGATAGTGAAAGAAATGTGTAGCTGGAATGTTAAATTTGGAATGTAATTGTTCATAGGATGCAAAGACGTTGTCTATATAAAGATCTCTAAGCAAGTTAATTCCAATTTTTTTCCAGATATTAAAAACTGCATATGTTTGTGAAGGTTGAGAGAATCTTGTTTCTTATAGTCTGATAGTCCTTTAGGTGCCTTTTTTGCAGACTCCTTGTGGGCTTCCATGTATCTTTTACTGAGGAGAGCCTTCAGTCTGGCTTGATTGGTGGAGTGTTGCTGTGATGAGTGTCTTCCTGGAATTTTCTTCCATCTCCATACTGGTTCTCTGGAGCTCAGCCAGATTGCCTATTGGGTTCTTGGTCACCACTCTTCCCTTGTTACTTCTCCACCTGATTGCTTAGTTCGGCCCGTTGGCCAGCTCTAGGTAGAACTGTGGTTGTTCCAATCTTCTTCCATTTAAGATTTATGGATGGCACTGTGCTATTGGGAACTTTCAATGCTGCAGGAATTTTTTTGTATCCTCCCCTCTGTGTCTCAACACAATCCTGTCCCTAAGCAATTCCTTCAACCTCATGATTTGTTTTTTGCTCAACTGTAGGTCCTTCTATAGTCAGATGTGTGTCTTTCCTAATGATGTGGAATCAATTGGAAATGTCCATAGGTGACCTCCAAACAAATTGTACAAACATCTCAGTGATGATCAATAGAATGGGATGCATCAGAGCTATATTTCAAGTGTCAGAGCAAAGGATCTGAATACTTGTATCAATGTGGTACTTCTTTTTTTTTATTTTATTAAATGTTGAAATATTCCTAAAATTTGGTTTCCACTTTGTCATTTTGCAGTATTGAGTGTTGCTTGATGTGAGAGAAAATGAACTGAAATGTTTTTAACAACAGCAAAAGTTTAAAAAAATGGTGGTGTCTGAATACTTTCTGAAGCACAGCATCTTGGAATACTTTTCCCTATTTAAAGGTGTTATATTAAATTACAGTTACATCGTTTAAGAATAATCCTAATGATAACAGTTTTCTTAATTGTCCAACATATTAGGCTTACTGTGTATAATTTTTAAAAAGTGTTTCTGGCCTTCAACTCAATTTGTGTTGTATAAAGTAGCTCATATACTGTATGAAAAGGAGCTGCACAGCAGACAAGCACTCCAGACGCCCAGCTCCTAGTTGTGCCATCACAACGTGCGTCTGAATGCAATACACTGTAATGCAATAATGGCATTCAAAGCAAGGAGCAAACCGGCTGCCTATAGAAGCATGGCGCATTGGAAAATTATAGATGTGAAGACTGGCACAGGTGGTGCGAGTCATTTGTGAGCTGTGGTAGGTGGGTCACAACATGCCAAGCACAAAACTAAGGAAGCAATTTACGCTTGTGATGTCGCCCTTAATGCTCCATAGAAAGCAACTTGCTCACTTGCTCATTTTGTCATTGTGCAGAAAAGCGTAACCTCGCTCTTTTTTTTCATGATTATTATTATAATTATTATCTTTTCATTTTAGTCTTGTGAGAGAATTAGAAAAAAAAAATCAAAAACAAGGAAGAGGAGGCAGCGGCAAAGCAGAACGAAGCAACAGAGCGGCTGTGTGAATCATACTCGCAAATGAACTGACGCTGCAGGACTCGTCTGTCTGAGAGCTGTTAACCACATCATACTGCAGATTTTTGGCACCAGTCCCTGAATTGCTGCCAAGATAAAGAGCCTTGGAGTGCATGGGTGTGTGTGTTTGTGTTTAGCTTTTAGAGGGCCGAGAGCTGCAGGAAGGATCATTTGTCACATTAATTATGTTCAAGGGAAGACATCAGATAATCTAACAAGGTCCTTCGAACACAACGGGTTGCATCTCCACAAACACAAAGAGATCAGAGTTGGGGGTCATATTCAGTCCTGGTGGGGCTCTGAGAGGCTTAGGAATCGCTTATGATGTGGGTCTGCTTTATATTTATAGTTCTTTCTGAACTTTAACTGCAAATGAGAGATCTTCTCCTTTATCATCATCATCATCACTTTAATCATGGAAAGAGAATAAGGACTAATTTGACTTGTCTGTCCTTTCTTTTTCCACATTCGCTCTTTCTGTTACAGTTGCATGGATAGCCAGAGTCAACCACATGATTATTATTTTAAGATAGACAGACAGTGCTTTAAGGCACCAACACACGCTATGATTTCCAGGCAATGTTTCAGTCACAGACATCATTTGCATAATCTTAGTAACTTGGTGTCCGGTCGTGTAGTTTGGCATCCCTTCGACTCCTATGACTGCACTGACTCAACAAACAGGTTTGATTTTACAGCATATGAATTCAGAGGTGCAGTTTTTTCTGTCATGTTTTGGTCAGGGCTCTGTGTGTCATGTTTTGGTCAGGGTGTGCTCCTTGGCGTATGTTTGTGTCTTCCTTGTTTATCTTAAAATATTTTTTTAGGTGTTTATTGTATTTATGCATCTTTTGTTACCGTTGCTCTGTTTATTTATTATTTTTTTCCCATTGTTCTGTTCAGTTATTATGTACTATGTAATGTGTTCTGCTGCATTCATTGTGTTTTGTGAGAGGAATCCTCCAGGAGACAGAGCCACCCAGACTTCCCAGCTGAGGGACCTCTCTCAGCCTTTACATTGTGAGGCAGAAGAGTGTATACTCTAAATAGTGTGGTTACTGTGAGTATTTGTTTCCTGCTTCTGTTTTTGTTGTTTGATTCATAAATATTTTTAGGGCTTGTGTGCTCTGAGTTGCCTTGACTTTATAGGCAAACCTTTATAAAAGAGGACAAAGAACAGGATAAAGGTTTGGGGCAACACTGAGTAAAGGCAAAAAGCTAGATACTTTTCAGCAAAAAACAAACGTCTCCGTAGATGTGAATTTGTTATTAAGACATTAAGATGGTGACACTTCCGTTTAAATACAGGCCAGGCAGGAAGAGGTGGGTCCATGTGGAAGGACACCAGAAGTGATGTCAGAGATGGCGAGGTTGTCTGTCATCCAGTCTGTTGTTGAAGGAAGAAAAGAGAGAAATTGTGGACCCCCAAGTGTCTTAGGTAGTATACAGCAAAAAGTATTATTATTATGAGATAAATATCTCGGCTTCTGCTACTACTACTGCTACTACTAATAATAATCAATAAACAACTTTATTAAAAGTCACTTAAAAAGCTAACCATGATAGAAAATGAGTGATTAGAAAATTGAAAGTCAGTCCTAGTAACTCACTACAAGGTACGGATCAGTCTCAGACCAGACACAAGTCCTTCACAGTGCACACTTACTCATATTATTATAATTATTATTATTATTATTATTTAGTAAACACCTTTATCCAAAGTGACTTACCAAGCAAACCATAATATAACATGAGAAATGAGAAAGTACAAAGCTCACAAATATTTCTGAAAAACTAGAGCTCCAACCAAAGCAGAGCTGTGTGACAGTTAACGGTCACTCATTCAACAACTTGGAGTGAGCGCTGACCTGCATCGTTCAGTTTTAGGTTGTCTGATGAGAGGAATGGGGGGCATTGGACATGCAGAAGTCCAAAGGAGACTTTTAGAAGGTATAAAACGAAAGACCAAACATTGGGCGTATTGGGAGAAGAGTAATGCTGGGGATTTGAATTGGATCCTTCCAACAGAGTATACCCACACTAACATTGCAGTGTCATTATTTAACCTACTGTTTGGATTGGGGGAAGAAACCATTCAGATAAACCCCACACAGATAAGTCCCAGGCTGCCATATAAAACCAGATCCATGGAGCCTTGAGACTCCTGAGCAGGATAGTGGACACCAAATCATTTGACAGGTCAGTTTTGTTTGTTTGTTTTAGGACTTAGTATTGATATTATAACCAAATACCCTTATTTGTCATATTGGCAAACGGCTTAAGGTCCATATGGGTAGTTCATGGAGAAATTTGATTAGTTCTAGAAAACCCAGAAATCGTTTTTTATTTCTGAGGTGGCCATGGCAGATTTGCCATCGAAATCTATGAAGAGGATTACTTGTGTTCTGTTTTGTGAGTTGTATTCACCCCATTTTTTGACATCCATTGTACTGCCAACCTACCTGAAAGGGAGTCTGTCTCTGAATTGCCCTTCCCATCAATTCTTACATTTTTTCCTACAAGTTTCTTTTTCTTCTTGTCTTCTTAGAGAGTCAAAGCTGGGGGTTAGTGTCAAAAAATAGGACCTGTTAAAGCCCTTTGAGGCATTCCTTGTGTGATTTTAGACTGCACAAGAAATCTATCTATCTATCTATCTATCTATCTATCTATCTATCTATCTATCTATCTATCTATCTATCTATCTATCTATCTATCTATCTATCTATCTATCTATCTATCTATCTATCTATCTATCTATCTATCTATCTATCTATCTAAGTTACATCATCCTTAATGTCTATTCATTCATCTGTGGAAATGGTTCACTCTTTTACCAACACTCTAATGATGAATCATTCTGATCCATAAATGACTTAATTCAGGGGAACTTTGGAAGGAACACACTTCTATCCTCCTGTACCACTTCTGGATTAAAAAATTTGGACCTACTCTGACCAAATGTTAATGCCTTTAAATGTCAAAGTGTGGCACAACTGAGGGGGTCTGGGCAAACCCACCTACAAACCAATTATCAGACAGCAGAACCTCACTTATTATCTAAGCCAGAGGGTCCAATGTGTGTTTGGGGGTTGTGGTTTGTTATAATTTTTATGTTTGTCTTGATCTTTTGTAAGTTTAAATTTCCTCCTGGGGAGAAATAAAATAGCATCTATCTATCTATCTATCTATCTATCTATCTATCTATCTATCTATCTATCTATCTATCTATCTATCTATCTATCTATCTATCTATCTATCTATCATTACAAAAAACATGCAAGTCACTTGAAGTCATGTGATAGTACCACATCATGCATGACCTCCACTACATTTACAAGTGAAACCATTATCAGGAGAATTGAAATTGTACTTTTATGAGATATTTAAACTAAAAACGACATCATTTTGTTAAAGCCAAATCTCTTTCAGCCTTGTCACTTCATCTCTATTCTTGAATACCATTAGAAAGGCTTGATTTTTCTTCATGAATTGAGTTTGCAAATGCATCTCTATAATAAGGAGCTTTCAGTGTTATATGAACACAGACAGGTTATACAAACACCAAGGTCAGAAGATTTTATTTTGTTCGTAACATAATGAAGAAAATGGAATTAAAGCTGTGAAAGAAGCCAGTATGCACATTTATTATGTTTACCGTAGAATACATTGATCACTAGCATTCATTTGAAATTCTGTTCATAAAAGAACAATATGTGAAGAAGAAGCTCAGAAAGCATTTCTAATGTTCCACTATTTCATGGTTTTGATTCTGTCAGATACTAGTGGTACTATTTTTTTTTTAAACTTACTGAAAGGGCGATGGTGCAGAACCGAATGCTCGTCTTGAATTTGACTTGTTTTCTGAAGCTTCTTTCAGCGTCTTTTTTAGGCCGTTCATTTTTTTTGTTCTCAGTGCTGAATAGCGGCAAGGCATATTTTCTAAAATACATGGCCATGAAGCATGGCATTTGTGAAATGCAGAAGTCAAATTAATTTTTATTCATTAGCACAGGTTTTTTTACACTTAGGAAAAAAATTACTAAAAAGGAATGTTAATTGAAAATCCATGCACTTGACACACTGCTGCAAAAATATTTCTATGTTGTCAGTTTTTAAAAGTAATTATTCAATAAGTGTGGCTCATGAGTATTACTCCCATAATAAACTCATTGATTTCTAGAGTGTTTTCTCTGTATATACCTTAAGATGTATACAATGGCTTCTTTCTTATATTTCACATAAAATAATAGACATTATAAGTGTGAGTTTCTATGACCCCTTATTCTTTATTGCTGGATGGTGATTTCTTTTTACACTGGTCCACAAACTGAAGTGAAAATGAAATGATAACATCTTCTCAAGGAGGAATCAGATGAGGATGACAGCATTAGCTCCAGGTGACTCAGGACCTTGGCAGGTAAGCCACAATGTAAAAGTGTGAAATCAACTGTAAAGGTGACTGTGTGAGGTAAATCAATCAATCAATCAACATTTATTTATATAGCACATATTCATACAGAAAAATGTAGCTCAAAGTGCTTTACAAAATGAATAGAGAAATGGAAGACACAATAAAAAATAAACATAAGTCAACATTAATTAACATAGAATAAGAGTAAGGTCCGATGGCCAGGGTGGACAGAAAAACAAAAAACTCCAAAGGCTGGAGAAAAAAATAAAATCTGTAGGGGTTCCAGACCAAGAGACCGCCCAGTCCCCTCTGGGCAATCTACCTAACATAAGTCAAACAGTCCTCTTTGTATTTAGGGTTTTCATGGAAGGACCTGATGATGATGGTCACGTAGACTTCTGGCTTTCAGTCCATCAATGTTGGTGCATCATGATGCTTTGAGTAGGTGGTGGTGGCGCAGGCTGCCACCACAAAGAAACCGGAAAAAGAAACAGAAGAGAGAGTAGGGGTCAGTACGGATTTTAGAGCCACTGTGAATAGTTATTATGAAGAATTGAACATACAGAGTATCAGGATTAAGTTAAAGTGAAGTTATAAAAGGCCATGTTAAAGTAATGTGTTTTCAGCAGTGTTTTAAAGTGCTCTACTGTATCAGCCTGGCGAATTCCTATTGGCAGGCTATTCCAGATTTTAGGTGCATAACAGCAGAAGGCCGCCTCACCACTTCTTTTAAGTTTAGCTTTTGGAATTCTAAGGAGACACTCATTTGAAGATCTAAGGTTACGATTTGGAATATAACGTGTCAGGCATTCCGATATATAAGATGGAGCGAGATTATTTAAGGCTTTATAAACCATAAGCAGTATTTTAAAGTCAATCCTGAATGACACAGGCAACCAGTGTAGTGACATCAAAACTGGAGAAATGTGTTGGATTTTCTTTTCCCAGTTAGGATTCTAGCAGCTGCATTCTGCACTCGTTGCAAATGATTTATGTCTTTTGGGTAGTCCTGAGAGGAGTGCGTTACAGTAATCTAGTCTACTGAAAACAAAAGCGTGAATTAATTTCTCAGCATCTTTCAATGATATAAGAGGTCTAACTTTACTATGTTTCTTAAGTGAAAAATGCTGTCCTAGTGGTCTGATGAATATGTGATTTAAAATTCAGATTACAGTCAACGGTTACCCCTAAATTTTTTACTTCCGTCTTAACTTTTAATCCTAGTGCATCAAGTTTATTTCTGATAACCTCACTGAATCCATTATTGCCAATTACTAAAATTTCAGTTTTCTCTTTATTTAGTTTGAGAAAATTACTATTCATCCATTCAGAAATACCAGTAAGACATTGTGTTAGTGTATCGAAAGAGTCGGAGTCATCAGGTGCTATTGATAAGTACAGCTGTGTGTCATCAGCATAGCTGTGGTAGCTCACGTTGTAACCTGAGATAATCTGACCTAACGGAAGCATGTAGATTGAGAAGAGCAGCGGACCCAGGATAGAGCCTTGTGGAACACCATATTGGATATCATGTGTCTTTGAGTTGTGATTACCACAACTCACAAAGAATTTTCTCCCTGCCAGGTAGGATTCAAACCAATTTAAGACACTGCCAGAGAGGCCCACCCATTGACTAAGGCGATTTCTAAGAATATTGTGATCAATGGTGTCAAATGCAGCACTCAGATCTAAGAGGATGAGAACAGATAAATGGCCTCTGTCTGCATTTACCCGCAAGTCATTTACTACTTTAACGAGTGCAGTTTCTGTACTGTGATTTGTTCTGAAGCCTGACTGAAATGTATCAAGAATAGCATGTTTATTGAGGTGGTCATTTAACTGCATAATGACTGCCTTCTCTAGAATTTTACTTAAGAAGGGCAGGTTGGAGATGGGTCTAAAATTTTCAAAGGCAGAGGGTCAAGATTATTTTTCTTGAGCAGGGGTTTAACTACAGCAGTCTTAAGACAGTCTGGAAAGACCCCCGTATCTAATGACGAATTAACTATGTCCAGAATATTGTCAATTAGCACGCCTGATATTTCTTTGAAAAACCTGGTTGGTATTGGGTCAAGGACGCAGGTGGAGGGTTTCAGTTGAGAGATTATACTATGTAATTCAGGTAAATCTATCCTGGTGAAAGCATTTAATTTGTTTATAATGGAGTACCAGGGCTTTGGAGGTTCTGCAGTGTTGGGGAGATATACTATGTTATCTCTAATATCATTAATTTTTTGATTGAAAAATACAGCAATGTTCTCACAGGTTTCACTGGAAGTATTCTGGGGGCATTCCTTTGAGTTACCTGGTTTAACAGACGATCAATTGTAGAAAATAAGACTCTGGGATTACTAGCATTGTTATTTATAATATTAGAGAAATAGCAGCACCTCTCAAGGCGGACAGTGTTATTGTATTCTGTTATTTTAGCCTTCAATATCTCATAATGGATAGTTAGTTTAGTTTTCCTCCATTTACGCTCAGCTCTACGACATGTTCTTTTTAAATCAGACACTCTTTGGGTCTTCCATGGAATAACAATACTAGAAGATTTTTTAACTGTCTTTTCAGGTGCAACTATGTCAACAGCAGTTCTTACTTTAGAATGAAAGTTTTCCACTTTACTATTTACATTATCCTCGCTATTATAGTAAAGCTATCGCCATACAGATATTTATGATTTTAAAGAAACTGTTGGCAGGCAAATGTGGCATAATGGTTAAGGCTTTGGACTTCAAACCAAACCCTGAGGTCGTGGGTTCAAATCCCACTACTAGTACTGGGACACCTGCCTGTGCTGCAATTTGAAAAACAAAGAAAATACATGTAGTTGTATCTCAAGTGCTGTTAAGTCACCTTGGATAAAGGCATCAGCCAAATACTGTATTAAAGATAATCTCACTTTTATTACTTGGATTTGAGAATATTTCAGTCCAATGTGCATGATGAGGGTGAAAAACGAAAGGAATAATTGAATCTGTAAAAGAAAACAAGTTCAGCGCTGGTACTTGCCAAATGTCAGAGTCGAGTAGGAAAAGGCTCGTGACTAGCTTATAGTTCTCAGAGTGATGCTAGTTTGGTCCTACTCTTAGTCAGAGTAAAGGCATTTTATTCATTTTTCTAATTTAAGATGCTACTCCTAACTTCACCAGGATTTAGGAGGGCTTGTGGTGTCATTCATTCTCAAATGTGGCCTCCTACTCCTAGCTGGGAGTGGGCATAGGGCGCTTCACAACTACTTCTCATCTTCTACTCTGAGGTTGTACTAATTCTTATATACTGTACGAGGGACGTTCAAGAAGTTTCCACACTTTTTTTTTTTAATGCTCTTTATTAAGAATTTCAAAACCACTTTTCTACATAGTCACCTTCCTTTGCCAAACAATTTTCTCAGCGTTGTACCAGTTTTTTAATGCCATCAGCAAAAAACGTTTTTGGTTGAGGGCGTAGCCAATGATGCACTGTTGTTTTCACATCAGTGTTCTTTCTTCATTCCTCGTGGTCGTGGCTGTAGCTTGACGTCCGCAGTGCTCTGCATCCATCACACTAGTACGGCCATTTTTGAACATTTCAATCCACTCATAGACAACTCTACGAGAGAGAACTTTATCCCCATACTGAGCACACACGTGGAGATTAATTTGTGTTCCCAGCACACCTTCTGCCCACATAAAGTGTATGACAGAACACTGTTTCTCTTGGGTGCAATTTATAAGGTTTGAAGCCATCTTCACCACAGGGTGGCAACTCTTATACTAAAATGCAAGGGGAGTCGGCTTGCCAGACAGAAATAGTCGCATGACACTCTCAGTCACGACCAATTACCCCTCCTCTCGCCTTCACCATTTGCAACAAAAATATAAAAGTGCGGAAACTTTTTGAGCGACCCTTGTATATACTGTTTACTTTTTGCTGCATTTCTAGTATGCCATAACAAAGTTGCACTATCTATGACCAGGTGGCCAAATGAGTACTATTACTAAAGAAATTGAGGGACAGGACAGGGAGCAGGTGGTCCCCCACAATTGTGTTAAAAATAAAGCCAGAAACTGGATAAACTTACCATTACCAAGGGAAAGCTTACAATTTCCAAAAGGTCTGGATACACTTATCATGACCCCGGTAAAGCTGGCATTATCCAAAGAGATTACCTGAGTAAAGGTTAAAACTCCTGTGTTATTCCAGCTTTAACCTGGTTTGCTGGATAATGCAAGCTTTACCCGAGTAATACTAGGTTTATCCAACCTTTAGGCTTTACTCGTAAAAAATACATAAAACACAAAGACTTATAGATACAGCTGGGCTTAGTTGACAGAGGAGGGAGACAGTGTATTAATTACAGAAGTGTTGTCCACAACCAGAAAACTATAGCTATAAAGTGAAGGGACATTAAACAAGGTATGGACTGTCTGGAAAAACAGGAGGCCTCAGGTCTTTGTTCCAACCTAATTGCTTCAAGAGAAGTCATTCATATATTATAACCACAAGTGGGCGCTAGACAGAGCAATTCCCAACACAATTCCTGGTTCAAATAAAAGGTTTTTATTTGCTTCCAACACTTTCTTTACACAATTACCAACCACAATACACAAATATAAATCGTCTCCATCCACCTCTGTAGAGTGTTGCCCACTGCATCCTGACTCTGACTCTGTTAAATGAGGCAGCAGGCTTGCTTTTAAATCCAACCTGGAAGCTGCTTCTGGTGTCATACCCAGGTTTTCCGAAGTATTTCTGGGTCATGCAGAAACCAGGGCAGTCCAACCCTGGCATCACCCCTGGTGGTATCCAATGGTTGGATGGTTTCCAGATTCTAACCCCCATGACGCCTTGTGGGTGTCTTAATTAGGCTCAAGCTTGAAGAACACTGCCACCTGTCATTTAGAGGAATGAACTGGTCCTGATATGCCTGTTATCCCAATGCATCTATTATGGCATCCTGGCCGAGCAAGAATCCCTCCTTAATCTCAGCCAGGATGCTTGTTCTTCCTTTATAGCACCTACAATATATACATACTGTACATAACAGAATGTTTAACTCTTTTAGGGCTAATTCTTTTTTTGTTTCTTATCTCCCAGGGCTGAATATTTGTCCAAAAACTAAAATTTTTTTAAAAAGAACACAAAGCAATTGTTTAACATATCAAATCAACAAAAAATATTTACTTTTGACAAATGTTACTGTCTTGCATGTTGTATGAGCCTGCATACTCTATGATGTCACATACATATCACATACATTTTACACAGCAAAGTCTGATCTCGCTCAAAGCAGCCAATTTCAGTCATTGCCACATTGCACTGCTTACAATACGTGTTGCTTTGGTGCCTACTTTTCAATTGTCTGTTGCTGCACTTTCTCACATATATTGTTAGTGTGTACTGTAGAGAGACAAGTCACCCTTTTGCCATCGTGCCATTCCACTGCCACCAAGTTTTCTGCCCGCATGAAAACTGTATTGTTACCTCTTTTCATCTTCTGAAACTTTATGAACTTTATGCATGACATTATAGCCTGGCTCACCCCATGGGATTTGCTTCTGTTTATTACAGAAGTGAATAAAACTTTGCAGCAGCACAGACCTATCACCATGCTGCATAACCTGTCCAAAGCCACCAGGGGACAAAGCACGTTTGGACCAATGCTCCCTGAAGTTATATCACCAGTTCTGTCCCATCTCTATTTGTAATACCACAGCACACTTCTCGTCTTTTGTTGTGGATTTACACTTTGAAAAACGAGAATGCGATGCAAACGCAGCCCGCGATTCAAAAAATTTCTCTGCCTACCTGTTTATCTTGTCTGACGGTAGCTGAAAAGCAGCATCAGGAGAGAGCAGCCTGAAGTACAGCAGCTGGTGATCTGTCGTGTCCAACAGCAAGCCATGCCGTCTTGTGAAGTCCAGCAGCCAGATCGGCTCTCAACGGATCAATGTCTGTGTATTTATCCCACGCGAACCTTGCCGTAAATGCATCGGCTGCGCGAAGCGCTCAACTGGCAGCAGATCCGCTGGCGCAGCATCGGCTGGTGTTTGATCAACTGATGCCGGCTACTCACTCTCTTGCTCAATCTCCTGATCACTGTCAATAAAATCCGATTCTGAAAAATCAGAGTCCGACTCCGCGATAATGCGCAAAACATTGTCTGCCGAGTGTTTTCTTTTCTGCACTCACTTCGCTCCCTTGTCACATGTCGATGCCATCTTGCCATTGTTTACATTTCGCAACTCACGCACACGCTAGGATTAGTTGCCGAGTCTAGCATTCCTCCAATCACAGAGGGAATGCCTGTGTCGTGACAGTTAGATTTGTCGCCATTAACAACTGATTATCGCCCTCTATCCCTGGATGTCGACTTTAGTCGACATTCGCCCTCAACCCCTCCTGTCGACAAAAGTCGACATCTGCCCTAAAAGAGTTAATATACAAATGCAAGTCCAAATGAAATGTTGATTTGCCAACTGAGTCACCCTGTTTACTAATAGAACAAACAGGAAAAGAAAAATAACGGGTGCATTTTGGTGGTATAATATACAGTACTTAAATCATAATTAGATGTCAGCTAAGGAAGGTAGTCTTTAAAGAGTGGTCAGGCTTCAGGTTTGGAGGTCATTCTTGTGAGTTATTCATCTTCTAAATGAGACACCGCCATCCGGGAGCGCCCTGCTTTTATAGGTTATGGACAGGAAGGGGCGGGGTCAATTGCCCTCATTGGTCATATTTTTGCAGCTGAGCCTAGAAGAGACAAGAGAGTTAGTGATTATGCCCCCTTGTGTCCTGGGGTGGTAGTCCCTACTTCCGACAATTCCAGAAGGCAACCCTCTGACACTCCAGCATAACTCTATACAACAAATATATATATATATATATGTATGTAGGGAGAGTCAAAGAAAATGAGTGACTTGACATTGCAAGAAGTGTTAAATGGTTGTTGCTTTTTTGTACTAATTGTGTTTGGTTAAAAATTGATTGCATTTGCGTTATTATTATATATTTAGTTATAAAACCAGAAGAATGGACTGTTGTAAAAGCCTTCTGCTTTTTTCTCAATGAAAAGCCCTTTTGTTTCTAACTAGTTTACAGTATTTCTTTTCTTAGGCACTGCAAAAACATGAAACCCACATATATATTTGTACAAGATAAAATGTGCATCTGGAATATCATTTCACCTCTAACACCGTCAAGCCGTATTTAAAAATGTAAATATGGTGGGAGCTTCTACATGTTTCATGCTAATCATGCAGTTAATGTTTCTAGGATTTTAGGTGTCATTTTCACTTTTTTGACTTCTTCTTTTACTTGTAAGGTTGATCACTGTCATTTTAAGAGCTATTTTTAATATTTTTCTCAGCCAAACTAGTTATTAACATATCAAACTGTGCAGAGATAGAAAGCAAGCCTGTCTCTGAGCATGTAGCAGATGATCAGAGTTTTCTGAAGCCATAGCCACTAAACTAAAAAAAAAAATAATAATAATAATAAAATAAATCAGATACTCAGGAATGAAAAGCTCCCCAAGAATCTCTGACAACAAGTGAGAGGAACTTGAACTGGGATAGGAGATAAGCAGTATCAGATGTGAGATAACTCGGCAGAAAAAAAGTGAGCGCTCATTCTCATGGATAGCAATACAAAGCACACATTCTTACCTTCTTTGGTTTTCATTTGCCATCCGGCCGCTTGTCCTGGTGTGGGTCACCGTGATAACAGGCAGAGTGGGATTGACCAGACTCTCTTAACCTTAACAAAAGTCTTTAGTCCCAGGCTAGCCAAGAAACACAATCCCTCTGGTGTATCCAGCGTCTGTCCTCGGGTCTCCTACCCTTGGGCTGTGCCCAGGAGATCCTAACGTGATGCGAAAGCTGCACCATTGGACTCCTCTTAACACAAAACGCTAAACATTCATCTCCTGAGATTCTTCAAGAATTTTTAGATTCCTCAAGTGTTTGATTTTATTTCACGAGAATGAATTGAAAGTTTATTAAAATTGAGGCACTTCTATAGCAGAGAAGAGAGGCAAAACCAAAATGTTTTAAGAAATGTAAATTGGGGACATAAGGAGTATGTTAGGAAAGTCTGTGCATTTTTGGTTTTGTTATAGAAATGTTATATACTGTATTTTTATTTTAATTCTTTGTATTTTTATGAAGTGTTTTTCTAGGGGTGCTGTTGTTTTGCATGGGCACTTCCATTTTGCTGTGCCTGACCACAGTATAGCAGCAATAATACAAAAATTGTGTGACAACCTTAAACGAGTCAGTCAGTCATTGTCCAACCCGCTATATCCTAACACAGGGTCACAGGGGTCTGCTGGAGCCAATCCCAGCCAACACAGGATGCAAGGCAGGAACAAACCCCCAGGCAGGGTGCCAGTCCACTGCAGGGCACACACACACACACACTCACACACCAAGCACACACGATTTAAGATCACCAATGCACCTAACCTGCATGTCTTAGGACTGTGGGCAGAAACCAGAGCACCCAGAGGAAACCCACGCAGACACGGGGAGAACATGCAAACTCCACGGAGGGGGGACCTGGGAAGCGAATCCAGGTCTCCTTACTGCACCACCGTGCTGCCCAACCTTAAACCATTTAAAGAAAACACTCCACCACTGACAACTTATTGAAATTGAAAAAAAAAACTTACTTAAAAATAACCTTCTAATCTTATATCACAGCTCCAGCTTATTCAAAACTCAGCTGCAAGAGTCCTCACTTAAACCAGCAGCAGCGAGCACATCACACCCATCCTGTTCCGTCTTCACTGGCTCCCTGTGTCTTACAGAATTGAATATAAAATCCTACTAATAACCTACAAAGCCTTAAATAACCTCGCGCCAAACTACATCAGTGACCTTCTCCATCACTATGTGCCTTCCCGCCCACTAATGTCTGTTTCTGGCAATCTTGTTGTGCCCCACACTAATTTACACTCCATGGGTGACAGCAGGGCCTTCAGCTATATAGCGTCCAAACTCTGGAATGACCTACGAAATTAATCAGATCAGCGGACTCCATGAATTCTTTTAAAAAACAACTTAAAACTCATCTGTTCAGAAAGGCTTTTAGCTCTACTTGACTTTATTACCCTTCTCTCAGTTTACCACCATGTCAAGATGCTCATGTAACCTGTGTGTGTGTGCGAGACCATCAATTGTGTTGTCTGTTAGGTGTTTTTTCTCTGAATTCACTGTTGTAATCTTCTTTACTTATTTATTTGGTTTGTACAATGCTTTATATTCTATACCCTGCCATTCTTTCTTATATTCTGTAAGTGCCTTGAGCATGGGAAAGGCGCTATATAAATAAAACGTATTATTATTATTATTATTATAGGAGAAGGAGGAGGAGGTTAGGAGCAGGCGCTGACAGAGAGTATTGCTGCACCCACCACATGACAAACCGCCTCAGGATCCTAGATTAGGACTTGAGTGCCAGCCATGCAAAGGGTGACACCTCAGTACCACACTAATTCAGAAGGAACTGAACAGTGTGAAGATTTTGTATGGTGGCTGGAGTGCCAATTCTGCCACCAACCCCCCAGGTTTTTCCCTGCAGGTTGTAAGGCTTACATGCATGGCTGGATGCAGATTAACGTCATACCGAGGACGGCGCATGCACTCGATATTTTCCTCGCGTAGCTTAACCTCTTTGGAGAGAGCCACCCATTTTCTCCTCTTCCTCTCGGCATGACTCTTCAAACTGTTCACTCTTATAGTCGAAATGTTCTGTTGGGAAAGAACCGCTGTGGTTGCTACTGCATTGGTCTGATTTAGCGACTCTAGCCTAGTTGTGTCTGGGAATTGGTTTCCCCGATGTACTTGTCAATTTATTGTTATTTTCACTCATCTATTGCCCACCACATAAAGTTGTCAGTTATTCGCATTACAACTATAAACGACAGCAACAACAACATTTTCATACAAAAAGTAGCTCAAAGTGCTTGTGGTGCTCACGTGGTGAGCAGATGGAAAAAAGTTGCAAACATGTTGCAGATGCAGGCTTATAACATCAGAATGGGCCAATAAGAACACTTTTCTTATTTTTATACCCCAATTTGATATTTTTAAGTAAATCCGTTAATCCTTCATTCTTACTTTTTAGAATTGTATGTGCATTTTTAATGTGATGTGTTGATCTCCAATGTGGACTAATGATTGATTTACCTTTCCTTGGCATTTATAAGGCAGAGGAAGTCTTTCACTTTTCAGATCTCAAACTCTTGAAGAGAGATAAGCATGTCATTGCTGAGTTGAACATCACACCTGACCGTGTGGCCCTGGAACAAAGAGATGTGAGAAGCTACTTTAATTTCTTATCTCTTTGCCAGTTTAAAGTTTATCATCAGAATAACTCAGTCAGTGAAAACATGAAAGGGAATACAAGCCCCATTAGATGTGCAGATCCGTCCTCAGTCAATGGTATCAGTGTTTTCAATCGTGTTTTGATAAACTGGCCTGATGCTCTTCATGCAGGCTCATCAGACAGTGCCACCTTGTTTCCTACGCAAACCCGAATATAAACATCTGCCTGAAAACATTTAACTTTGACAGAGACAAGGAAAGCTTGACTTTTCAGTCAGATCACCTTTCTGGAATTCTAAAAACATCTTGTAATCGCCTAAAGATGAAAAAAAAGTCCAGAGGTAACAGCTGGGATGCCAACTGTACAACCCCGTTTAACAGAAGCAAACAAAAAAGGGCACAACAGAAAATAGTCCATTACAGCCACCAGCACAACCTCAAACAGTTTAGGTCACGCAGGAGCTCCGTCCTCTATTAGAATCGGGTTTGAAATTAGACTTCTATTTCAGGGCACGTTCCCAACCAGAAGAGGTGGGGCCTTCTCTGGGCGGGGTCAAATACGCTCACTGGGGGTGTCATCTCGGCTCAGGGTGACATTGCATATCTCTACCAGGCCATGAAGGTGACCCCCCAGGTGCATATGCAGGACAATCTCAAGTATTCATTGCATAACGTCAGACACATATGAAGGTGTCAGGCCTGCCTGATTTCTCACACAAACTGGGAATGCACAGGAAGGAAGCTGAGCTGATACTTTTGACAACCTATGAGCAGAGCAGAGAGGAGACTGCCTAAAGGTTCGAAGATATCAGGTGCTGTCCCCTGCAAAGTCACCTAAGAAAACTCTTTATCTTTATCTTAAGCTGTAAGTTGATTAAAGAATACTACACCCAAAAATGATATGGATTTTTTTACTTTAACTACCCCATGTAGTTTGTTTTGTAGTGTTGGCCGAGAAAATGTCACTCATAATGGAGATAAAGTTTCCGATATAATACTTGGTTACCAATATTGGACAACAGCAATCAATATCAGAAATGTCAATGACAAAAAAATCTCAAGTCATTGTGTATGCTAATGACATCCCAAATATTGGGTTCAGCCTGGAGGAATGCTGCCACCTGCCTTGAGGGGGAATGAACTGCTCCTGGCACTCTTGTTCGCTCACTCCATTCATCATACTTCTCTCTCTGCCGGGGTGAAGAACATAAGGTGTTCGGTGAGTCAAGTCTCAACTCTTACCATCTTTCCACTATGACCTGTCCTTCCTTCTTGGTACTTACTAGAGGTAGGGGGATAATTAGTTTTGATGCCCCTTTGGAACTTCTTGAGATGTGCTCTATAAAATAAATCTTACAGGCATGATAAAACCACCATCCAAACAGCCTCCTCCTCCCAGGACAGCATGTTTAATAAAACCTTAAATGTGGGTTGACCTTCTGCTCATGGAGGAATATTATAGAAAATGTAGTCAGAGTGAACATGTCACATCTAAGATAGCTGTTAAAAATATCCATTTCTGAACCTACTTGCCCACAGTAAAAACTGTCAGAAATGACAAAGAAAAAAGACTGAATAAGATACTCGCCCATTGTGACGTACATAAATACTCTCAGTCATAACAGAACAAAAACTAACCTAACCTGACCTAACCTACCATAAAATAACATTATGGGAACCTCTTAAATCCAATCCAGAGTCACATGGAGAAACTGATTCACTTGCAGTAATCTAAGATCATACTGGGCGGAGGCCTGCAACAACCAACATTCATTCCTGCCAGGGCAATTCAGAGATGCCAGCTAACCCAACTGAGTAATCTTTGGCATGTGCGACCTTCACAATCATAGAGAGAATATGCCGACTTCATACAGAAGTCAACCCAACACAGAATTTAGGTGCTTTCATTAAGTCATGTTGCCCACTCATCCTGAAGATTAAATAATGACCTTGATTCGCTTATTTTCTGTGATGTGGTATTTATATGTAGAAAAAGTACAGGTTAATTAGCAAACCAGGGACACCATTCAATTAGTAGTTTCGTTTGACAGTCCAGAAAAAGCTTGTCATTAAAGTACGCCTATTAGAGATATGGATTGGCACTCTGTTGACTTGCACGGCACCCTGAGGTAGAAAAACCTTCCAAGGTGGTGGTGGTTTGGCCATACGTGGTCATTTGCCTGGATATACAAGTGCTATCTGATGGAAAGGGAGCCTACCTATGAAGGAGTAGCATTAGGTACGTGAATTTTGTTTTTCATAAATAGATCAGACATTACTTCTAATTCCTGCCAACTTTCAACCCAGCCACTGCCTCTCCTGCCTGTCCATGGTGACCTTACTGACCCCATTTTACTAAGGCTCCTCCACGCAGAGTTCACATGACAATGAAAACATTCCAAGAATGGCTGACACTGACCTTCAGAGATCACGTGAAAAGACAAATTCCCTGTTGTCCAACCCTTCTTATTTACCACATTTGGCACTGTCTGACTTCTTTCTCCTTAGAGAGATGCAGAAACACCTGCATGGTCGCCATTTTCACACAGATGGCCCCGTCATTGTTGAGGTGCTGCAATGGTATGACTTGCAAGAAGTTTCATTTTTTTTTTTCCGTGGGAATCTGGACATTAGGACACAAATGGGAGAAGTGTAGTCACCTTCAGAGAGACTACATTGAGACTCCCAAAATTGCATTGCGCTGCGCCACTTCCTTCCCAGGGAGAATGACTTCCCATCAGACATCGCTTGTAATTTCAGACATGACAGAAAAACATGTTTGTTTCAGTGGTGTGAAGTCTTTGGTGATAATCTAAAAGTAAACTAGATACTGAATGTGCTGGACATTTCCTTGTCACTGTATTCAGGCTTGCTTCAGGAAAGAGAGGGTCATAAATCAGAGTCTATTGACAGAAAGTTATGCAGATATCTTGTTAAGCTCCATTCATGAACTGAGTGAAACATCAGGCCTCAAATGAGGCATTAAAGGGCTGCTTCCAGGTTATTTATCTTGCTGTTTTCACATGTTTGCTGCATGTCCTAATTGCTTTTCTTCTTGTCTATTTAGGTACAGTACTTGGATTTGTCTTCTTGTTTCATGCACCCCACGGTAAACTGGCATATACAGTAATCGATAATAGAAAAGTGGCTTATTTTAACAGTAATGACTGCACAACTTGCTTAAGAAACATCTGACATATTTCAGCTACAGCTCCACTTAGCAGCTTTGAACACCTCTATACTGTACTGTATCTATAACAGATATCTCTTATTTATTTATTTATTTATTTATTTATTTATTTATTTATTTACTAGTGGGTTTTGCCCCCTGCTCACTTCGCTCACCAACCCCTCCCTCAGCCTGCGCTACGCGCCAACCACTTATCATCTCTGCCACTTGCGTATGTGGATTTCACTTTCACCAAACAACAAATCTTTTAATTCTCGCGGATTGGCCTCTTCATTGGGAAGAAACACTACTTTTCCCTGATGGCAACGCGAATTAGATGATGTACAAGTCTCCGACTTAAAGTTTAAAGCCAAACGATATCTATTGTACATACTTCTGTCATATCACCTATGTCCATATATTCGATCTCTTTTCGCTTTTACCTTTTCGTCAATATCGCATTGAATTTTGATTCTGTGTTTGGAATTACATCGTGACAACGCAACATATAACTGCCCGTGAGTGAATATCGTTTCTTTCTCTTTGCATGAACTGTGTCTGACAATAGCATTCTTACAAATAAAAAATGATTGAACCATGTATGTGGTTGTAAATGTTTTAGATTTGGGCAGAATTTTTCCAAATCTTTTTGCATAAAGTCTTGTCTTGAGGGGCTTGAAATTTTCTCTCACAGGATTTCATTTTCACCAAATAACAAGTCTTTTAATTCTCACGGATACGCCTCTTCATTGGGAAGAAACACTACTTTTCACTGATGGCAACACGAATTAGACGATCTACAAGTCTCCGACTTAAAGTTTAAATCCAAACGATATATTCAATCTGTTATTTCACAGAATAATAATTTCTGTTTGTTTGCGCAAAAACGATCTTTACTATCATTATTTTGAGACTTTCGAATTTTCGTACTTCTATTATCTCTAACATGCTCTGCATGTGTATTGTGCCAATGTTTTTGAATACTTTACAATGTTCTACTTTGTCATCTACTCTTTGTCTTTTATTTCTGGCCCCGGGCGTGGTTAAATCTCTTGGCACAAAGTCTTGCCTCACAGGACATGAAAGTGTCTCTCTGAGAAAATCACATCTTGTCTTGATTTTTTTTATTATAATAGAGAGATTTATTTATTTATAAAGCCCTTAAAAACTTTAAAAACAACATCAGGGTTGACCAAAGTGCTGTACAATAAAACTCAACATATAAGACACACCAAAAGAGGAAAAAACAAACAGAAACACATAAAAACTGAAAACAAAAATTAGTGACAAATAGTCACTAAGGTCCCAGTCAACATCTCACACTGGGCAAAGGCCATGAAGTAAAAGTGTGTTTTTTTTTAAATAAGATTTAAAGACAGCAAGTGAAGGAGCCTGCCTAACGTGCAATGGCAAATCGTTCCAGAGTTTTGGAGCTTCAACTGAAAAAGCCTGATCACCTCGGAGTTTACATCGTGTCTGAGGGACAAGTGAAAGCATCTGCTACGGTACATATGGGTGCTGCAGTTCTAACAAATAAAATATGGCACAACATTTAAAGAATTTAAAAACAAAAACAGGAATTTTGAAATATATTTGAAAATGAACTGGAAGCCAGTGAAGGGAAGCCAAAATTGGGGTAATGTGCTCTTGCTTGCTTGTACCAGTTAAAAATCGATTAGCAACATTTTGCACCAGCTGTAGGCGAGCAATGGTGGCCTGGCTAATTCCAAAAAGAAGCGCATTACAGTAATCTAGACAAGAGGTTATAAAAGCATGTATCACTGTTTCAAGGTTGCATTTAGACAAAACAGGCTTGATTTTGGACAGATACCTCAACTGGAAAAAGCAGGATTTTACTACTGCGTTCACATGGCTGTCAAGTTTTAAAGTAGAACCCATTTTCACACCTAAATTTGTGATCAAGGATTTCTCATATTAAGCCATAGTGAAAAAGTCGATGCAGGGGGTCCCTCGGGTGCCATTGGGTCTAAACAATGCGACTTCAGGCTTGTTCTCTTTAAAATTTAGAAAATATAATGCCATCCAACTCCTGATGTTGATAAGGCAATCAAGGAGGGGCTGGACAGAGCATGGAACAGGGTGCTTCAGAGGGAAATAAACCTGACAGTCGTTTGCATAAACAACAACAACAACATTTATTTATATAGCACATCTTCATACAAATAATGCAGCTCAAAGTGTTTTACATGGTGAAGAAAGAGAAAAAAGACAAAATAAATAAGAATTTAAATAAGGGAACACTAATTAACATAGAATAAAAGTAAGGTCCGATGGCCAGGGAGGACAGAAAAAACAAAAAAACTCCAGACGGCTGGAGAAAAAGATAAAATCTGCAGGGGTTCCAGGCCATGAGATCGCCAGCTCCCTCTGGGCATTCTACCTAACATCAATGATCTCAATCAGTCCTCATTGTATTCAGGGTTCTCTGGAAGAACTTGATGATGACGGTCATGTGGACTTTTGGCCTTTAATCCATCAATGTAAGGACATCATGGTGCTTTGATCAGGTGATGGTGGCGCAGGTCGCCATGCCAGATAACCAGAAAAATAACAAAAGATAAAGTAGGGGTTAGTACGGATTTTAAATATGAATACCATGAATAATAATGATAATTAATTGAATATACAGAGCATCAGGATTAAACTAAGATGAAGCTATGAGAAAGGCATATTAAAGTAATGTGTTTTCAGCAGTGTTTTAAAGTGCTCCACTGTATTAGCCTGGAGAATTCCTATTGGCAGGCTATTCCAGATTTTAGGTGCATAACAACAGAAAGCCGCCTCACCACTTCTTTTAAGTTTTGCTCTTGGAATTCTAAGCGACACTCATTTGAAGATCTAAGGTTAAGAGTTGGAGTGTAAGGTGTAAGACATTCTGAAATATAAGATGGAGCGAGATTATTTAAGGCTTTGTAAACTATAAACAGGATTTTAAAGTCAATTCTAAATGACACAGGTAACCAGTGTAGTGACATCAAAACTGGAGAGATGTGTTCGGATTTTCTTTTCCTAGTTATGATTCTAGCAGCTGATTTATATCTTTTTTGGGTAGTCCTGAGGGGAGTGTGTTACAGTAATCTAGTCAACTGAAAACAAAAACGTGGATTAATTTCTCAGCATCTTTCAATGATATAAGAGGTCTAACTTTGTGGAAAAATGCTGTCCTAGTAATTTGTTTAATATGTGATTAAAAATTCAGGTCGGAGTCAATAGTTACCCCTAAATTCTTTACCTCCATCTTGACTTTTAATCCTAATGCATCTAGTTTATTTCTAATAACCTCATTACAGTCAACCCTTGTTTATCGCGGTTAATCCATTCCAGACTCTGCCGTGATAAATGAATTTCCGCAAAGTAGGATTCTTTATTTATAAATCGAATGTTTTTGCAGTTAGAGCATAGAAAACCTGTTTACGACCTTCTACATACGTTTTTTTTTACATTATTAGAGCCTTCTAGACATGAAATAACACCCTTTAGTCAAAAGTTTAAACTGTGCTCCATGACAAGACAGCGATGACAGTTCCATCTCACAATTAAAAGAATGCAAACATATCTTCCTCTTCAAAGGAGTGCGCGTCAGGAGCAGAGAATGTCAGAAAGAGAGAGTGAGAAAAGCAAACAATCAAAAATCAATAGGGCTGTTTGGGCTTTTAAGTATGCGAGGCACCGCCAGACAAAGCAGCTGCAAGGAAGGCAGCAATGTGAAGGTAATCTTTCAGCATTTTTAGAGGAGCATCCGTATCCTCTAGGCCAGTTTGCGAACAGCCCCTCTGCTCACACCCCCTCCGTCAGGAGCAGAGAATGTCAGAGAGAGAGAGACAGAGACAAGCAAACAATCAAAAATCAATACGTGCAGTTTGGGCTTTCAAGTATGCGAAGCACCGCATGGGAAGCATATCATATACCATTGAGGAGTTTTATTTAATATGTAATACGTGCTCTGATTGTGTAGCTTCTCAGGCATCTTGCAATAGCGTCCCTTGTATGAAATCAACTGGGCAAAGCAACTGAGGAAGCATGTACCATAAATTAAAAGACCCATTGTCTGCAGAAATCCGCGAACCAGCGAAAAATCTGTGATATATATTTAGATAAGCTTACATTTAAAATCCGCAATAGACTGAAGCCGCAAAAGTCAAAGCGCAATATAGCGAGGGATCACTGTATATCCATTATTGCGAATCACTAAAATTTCTATTTACTCTTTTAGTTTGAGAAAATTACTGCTCATCCATTCAGAAACACAAGTAAGACATTGTGTCAGTGAATCAAATGAGTCGGGGTCATCAGGCGCTATTGATAAGTATAGTTGTGTGTCATCAGCATAGCTATGGTAGCTCACGTTATGCCCCGAGATAATGGAAGCATGTAAATTGAAAAGAGCAGCGGACCCAAAATAGAGCCTTGTGGAACACCATATAGAATATCATGTGTCATCAAAGTATAATTACCACAACTAACAAAGAATTTTCTACCTGCCAGGTAGGATTCAAACCAATTTAAGACACTGCCAGAGAGGCCCACGCATTGACTAAGGCGATTTCTAAGAATATTGTGACCAATGGTATCGAATCCGGCACTCAGATCTAAGAGGATGAGAACAGATAAATGGCCTCTGTCTGCATTTACCCGTAAGTCATTTACTACTTTAACGAGTGCAGTTTCTGTGCTGTGATTTGTTCTGAAACCCAACTGAAACTTATCAAAAATAGCATGTTTTTGAGGTGATCTTTAAGCTGCATAATGACTGCCCTCTCTAGAATTTTACTTAAGAAAGGTACAAGGAGAACAGAAGATGCCCAAGGATGGAGCCCTGTGGTACCCCCCAGGGGAGGGCAACAGAAGTGGAGGTAAAATCATTGATGCTGACACAAAAACTTCTATCCGAGAGATAGGACCTAAACCATTGGAGAGATGAACCTGTGATGCCCACCCACTGCTCAAGCCTGGAGATAAATATCTCATGGTCTGTAGTGTCAAAGGCAGCTGTTAAATCCAGAAGCACAAGTAGTACACAGTTACCAGAGTCCACTGCTAAAAGAATATAGTTAAAAACCATAAACAGAGTGGACTCAGTGCTGTGGCGAGTTTTAAACCCAGAATGGAAGACTTATAGAAGTTTTTGTGTTAAGATTATTACTAAAGTACAAAGGATTATTGTGAGGATGAAGGAAGGACCACAAGAAAATTAACAAGCTGAAAAAATAAGCCAACAATGAGTCAGAGATCAAAACATTGAAGTCAATAAATCGCAGCAAACAAAAGGTGCAAAATCAAGAACGCTAAATGACAAGTAACAAAAATAAGTTAAATATCACTAGAGACCTGATGAAAGGAATGTCCACCTAGGGACACTGGACCTGCCACGTGCCACCATGTTTATACCAACAGTACCAGTGACATCACAGATCTTTGAAGGAAAACATCATGACGTGTGAACAAAACGCCAATCTACCAGAAACACTTGATTGATGGAGCACTGCTAAGATGGTCATCCTTCTGATTGGTTTACCCATCTCAGCTGAGGACTTTTGAAGCTCTGTTATTAGAGTCAGCATTGGGTTTTTGGTCACCTCCCTGACCAAGGCCCTCTTTGCAAAGTTTTGTAGTTCAGTTAACTTGAAATGCTGAACCCTACCACTAGCAAATTTTAGTTTTGGTCAGCCAAGTAGCAAGAAAAAGTATATGAACCCTTTAGAAATAACAAATACAATCTTTTTCAACTAGAAATGTACAAAATATTGTGGAAGGATGTGGTCTTGTTCAGATCAGTAAGCTGTTTGGGTACTCATCTTGCACAAACATTACGGTGTACCGCTCTCAGATCTGGCACAATTATAATACGTGCTGTCCTCCTTGAGAGGCAGCAAATGAAAAAAAAACAAATAATCTGGGGCGCGAGTGACCAACACTACTTTTCTACTACACCACTTCAATTATAAAGATACACCAATGAAAGCAGGGTCAAGTAAAAATGATTATTGGAAGACAATACACATGATCACTGTAACAACAACAACAAAAAACCTTATACACATAATATCGCGTTTCACTTCCCCACACAAATCACGATACAACCACTTGAAAACATACATTATTAATAAAGATTTAAGCAAATGAAAATACAACAAAAAAAAAAACAATAGATTTATCGTCTTTTAAATCTTATCTGTACGGTAGCGTTGAGTTCAGTCTGTAGTGGGGAATGAGGCACCGACCATATCTCTTGTTCCAGGAAACGTACTTATTAACTGTTCCTTGAGCTGGCCTGTCAAGTCCTCTCCCGTATTCCTTCCTCCCAAAAAAAAAAAATTAGATTGGAAATGAACCCGGTTTCACCTGACGATATCCAAGAGGTGTTAATCCTTTTCCTCGTGCCTTTTTCTGTTATGGCCTCCTCCTCCTCTCTTCTAGCTCTTCTCCTTTCCTTTTTTCCAGCCACCTATTTACATACGAACCTGTACAGTCTGTTGGCCCTCCAAGCCAGGTGCTCCCCTCCCTCTGTATAAAGAGCTGCCCTACACATAAAGGCATACCACAACAACAGATATGGGAAAAGGTACAAACTTACAGGTACATACACATATTTCAGTCAACCGTTACAACGGTACCCCAAGTCATCGTGCACAATGGCGTATGCAGATCCATAGCTAATATCCATTTGTGCAGCAACAGCAGATAACGTAATCAATCAGTCTTATCTTCTTTCTTTCGCCATGTCGATGTGGACTTGATTGAGTGATGTTGATGGTTGATCAGATCAATTGCTCTTCCTGCTTTAAACCTTTCTATCCAATCATAAACTTTTCTTTGAGTATTGCTATTTTCACTTCCTTACTGAGCCATCATCTTCTGGCAAATTTCAGCAGGTTTCATTTCCTCTGCCCAAGGAAATCTCACTATATCGTGTGGTTCAACAACGCTGCAATCCCACAGTGGAGCTTCCGTGTCTATTTCACCTTGGCTTCAACAATGACTAACGTCAAAGTACTGTGATTTGCGTATTCAAACTACCAATAAGTCATCTTATTGTATTGGGTCAGCTTCTATCTGTTATGGTTACTGTGTAATTTTCAGATTGTCTTTACTTTTTGATTTCCCCTCGTTTTATTAAAATAAGAAAATTTTCACAGTGTTTATGCTTATATTCAGATTCACAGCGGCCAATGACTACAGAGCATTTTGTCAAAGGAGAATTCAAAAAGAGTACTCTTGCATGTAAACAGAAGTTTTAAGGAAACCAAGTTTCTGCTTTAATCAGTTTAATCACTTTATTAAGTTTTTGTGTGCGAATGTGACGGCACAGAGGGAAACAGGTTAGCATCTATGTTTCATGAGTTTACAATATATAAAACATTGAACAGGCATGATGTTCATCAAGAAGGAAGCCACTGCTCTCCAAAAAAGGCCATCTCAACACCCCACGATGCCATTGGGAACTGATGAACTGAAGGTTGAAATGTTCCGGAAGTATATGTGATACTACATAATCAAAATGACAGAGTTAAAATTACTGTGTTAATTTTTTTAACACTGGCTGTGCAAAATTAATACCCAAAAGAGTAAAATTAAGATGTTAAAAACTCGAGTGAAATTGTAGCGTCACGTTTAATGTTAATCTCTGCCGATTTAGGTATAACTTGTTTTGAGTGGGCGACTGCTATTTTTTTAAATTTAAATTTTAGGTAGACTTTATTATCGTAGAGGGAAATTTGCTTGCAGCAGGAAAAGAGATCCAATAGATAAACAAAGACACAACATTTGACGACTAATGTTACTGTATACTTTTGCGTTTTTTCAAATCGTCTATATGATTTTCAAGGCATTACATACTGTTGGAAATATTAAAGTGTGAAATCTGTGTTTGTCCTGATTGATTGTTTGGTTTGAACGTGACAACTTTAAACAGATATATTTATATGTATTATTAATCATAACTAATGTGAATTTCCCCTTGGGATTAATAAAGTATCTATCTATCTATCTATCTATCTATCTATCTATCTATCTATCTATCTATCTATCTATCACATAGTGCCATTCACATCTATCTATCTATCTATCTATCTATCTATCTATCTATCTATCTATCTATCTATCTATCTATCTATCTATCTATCTATCTATCACATAGTGCCATTCACATCTATCTATCTATCTATCTATCTATCTATCTATCTATCTATCTATCTATCTATCTATCTATCTATCTATCTATCTATCTATCTAATGGTAAGTTTTTAGCAGGATCACAAACCTCCAGAGTACTTTATGTAAAGTTAACACCCAGCTAAGCAAAATCTATTACTCCATAATGTATGTGAATTATATGTAAATACTAAGTTGGATAATACATAACAATACAGAATAAAGAAACTGTCAACTTAACACTGTAGTGAAGTACCTGCCACATCACAGAGAGGGTAAGCTTAGGGCTGCCAGATTAGAAAATTAGAAATACGGGACATTCTTAAAATCTCTCTCTATATTACTATACTGTATATATAAATTTATACATGCCCCTTACACACCCAGACCAATATATTATATCAAAGTAGCAACATAAGTTAAAAACATAAAAGCAAGGATTTTAATGGTTTACGAGGAAAACAAAAGTAAAATCATTTGAAGCTAAAAAAAATTCTGTCAAAGTGAAATCATTTGAAAATATTTATTTAATTCAGACAACAGAGAAATATAATTATTATTTAATACAGGCAGTCAGAAGAAATGTTGGACCGTGGCAAGTAGTAACAACACACTTTTTTGTCGTTGTGTGTTGCAATGCTGATCCAGAACTGCACAGCAGCGCGGCTGGAGAGTACAACAGTAAGAGTGTCAGTCCTCAGCCAACCATAGCAACTGAACGAGTTGCAAACAGGCAGCAAACATTCGTTTCCTCATTACATTTGGGTTATTTTCATCAAGAAAATCTGAGAAAAGAAAGTATAATTACTTATAAAGTTACCACTAAGCACCATAAGAAGGTAGTAAAAATATATTTTTATTCCGAAATTTGAAAATAAACTAAATAGGGGACATTTGGGTGTCCCTGAAAGGTCAGTACGGTACAGGGGACAATATTATCAAATATGGGACATGTCCCGTATATAAGGGATATTTGGCAACCCTAGGTAAACTTTAAAGCTAAAGTGTAACTGTACTGTGTAAAATAATAAATAACAGATCACTAAGTAAGAGTAGATTTGAATCTCAGAGTACATTTGTATTGTGTACACTTCAGGAAGTTAAAGTTGTGTCAGAGTCATTTTCATTTAACATTCAGGGAGTTGGATAGTGTCAATGTTATATTTTTTTACAACAGTTGGCTAAGTGTAGTGTTAGAGTCTGACACAAAGTGGATTAAAATCAACACTGAAAGATTTAACACAATACAGCAGACCCCCGTGACCCTGAGTTCGGATTCAATGGGTTGGTAAATGGATGGATGGATACAGTACATTTAACACTTCGTAGGGCAGGACCAAGTGAGACAGTGTTAAATTTAATACTTAAAGAGTTAATTTAACACTGACAGCATTTTTGTAAGGTGTGAAAAGGGCACATCATACCAACATGAAAACATCATCCCAACCGTGAAGTATGCTAGAGGGACCATCATGGCTTGGGCCTGCCTTGCTGACTTGGGGCCTAAAGACCTTACCCTCATTGGGTGTGAAATAAATTCCCCTGATTATCAAGCGGGGTCAATTTTGCTAAATCGCTTGTAATTCGACCTCTCCAAATTAGAATCGTTGCTGTTATTGAACAATCTGGAGTATAAACACATGTTTGGTCTCTTTGTAAAGGTAACATTCTCTAGTTTCACCCTTAGTAGTCAGAATCACTGTAGGTGTGACTGATCAAAAGTTATGCACATTAGAACTCACAAAAAAAACAAATTTTTTTGTTCTCGCCTAAGTTTTTTTATGAAAATAAAGGAAAATAAAGCTGCAGTAGGTAGGTGGGGACAGAAACACACTATGTACCAACAGAATAACTTGTTGACTACTCACATTTCAAATTTGAAAAGAATACCTGTAAAAATGACATTTTTTACACCAGTTTTTATGTGGGCATGTCCAGGTGCTTTTTAGAGGGACCATCCATTATCCACATTTTGGAACGTATGGAAAAGTGTAATAACGTTTGAATGCTTCAACCCACAGATATCAATGAGGGCTCTACTGAAAGCTTACACCTAAAGGAATCTATATCTACACACAGTGTCACTCTATTAGTTATAAAAATAATAAAAACAATAAAAAATACACATTTCTATGTAAAAATAGTCAATACAAGTCTTATGGGCCAAAAATATATTTATATTTTTTACTTTTTTTATAAAATGCACACAAACTATATATATTTCTTTTACAAACTGTTACAACACAGCTCAGCGTTTTTCCATGTGCCACTTGATGGCAGCAATCACTAGCAAGCAGAAAGCACAAGGCGTGGCACATGTCGCTCTCTGCCATTAGACGCGTCTCCTGGGCGATTGATTACTTTCACGCGTACATGCATCTATTATTTAATCGAGCGTTTATTTACGTTTATCTACTTTATTCATATTTAAAATGCGAAAAACTTGGCGAAATCACAATAAACAACCACGCACCAACTCTGCAGACTGGCACAAATGCCACCTTCGCAGCTCATCATTTGTTTACAAGTTAGTATGGCAAGTTACATATCAAAATGCTCGGCTGCTCATTGGCTGTAAGTTTTGAGTGTCAATCACAGTGTCCAATCAAACTGGTAGATTCTACCAGGGTTTGGAGTTTTACGTCATCCTTCAAGCTGTCTGTGACACTCGTTGGCTATACGAGGTGCCAGTCAACCCCAGACCCATCGTAATTGGCCAACTTAGGTGTCGATCAGAAGCTAACACTTCCGTGTTTCATGTGGTAGCATGGTTATCGCCGACAGAAACAAATTACGTCTGATATGAGCAATATAAATGAAAAAAAATTACGTAGGTGGTCTCAAGTTATGAAACGTTTTCTGGAGTTTTTGTCCCTTTGAGGATATATCGTGTGTTTTGGACCTAAATCGTTTTACTGGATTATATTCGCTGGAGCCTTACGGACACAATGGGATCAATACTGCTCGGAAATATTGATGTTTGACTTGCAGGGGGTCTTCAAAGGTAGGGAAAGTCAACTCTTAAAAGTATGTACTTCTCTGTAAAAAAGGCTTTAGTGTCAGTGCTGTGGTTGTTGTATGTCAAAATGGTTTATATCATCGGAACGACGAGACTTTGAAGTTTCATTTGATGGGTAGTGTGTCGAGATGCATGGCAGATGGGCATGCACACATTACTGTAACGTTTTTAAAACGCTGTTATGTCCCGGGACCGGTACGTGTGCGCGTTAAGGAATCCTACAGAGGTAATGTAGGATGGCTGAATGCGAGCTGAATCTGAGTAGAAGGTGAGTTATACAGCCAGGCCAACGACCCTAAACATCAAAGTAAATGTTTTACCGTCAGAGCCGAGATCTTAACCCAATAGAGACGTTGTGGACTGACCTCAGGAGAGCTGTTCACAAAAGACATCCTAAGAATCTGGCTGAGCTGAAGCAGTTCTGCGATGAAGAATGGTCCTAAATTCCTCCAAGAACATTATGCTGGTCTGATCTGCAGCTATCTGAAGTGCTTGTTAGAGGTTACTGCTGCCAAAGAATGTTCGACCTGTTATTAAATCCAAGGGTTCTCTTACTTATCCACAGCCCAGTGTGAATGTTTGATTGGTTTGTTCCATACAAACATGAAAGATGTTAATTGTCTGTGGTATATCAGCTTAAGTACACTGTGTTTGCCTATATCTGTGACTTAGATGAAGATCAGATCACATTTTATGACCAGTTAAAACAGAAAACCAAGTAATGCTTGCCACTGTATAGATATTGTAAGGTAGACAATTTTTTTTCTCCTCACTCCGTATGACTGTGTGTTCAAGAAGCACTTTCTTTACACAGCCGTTATTGTTACACTTTTAGAGAGGCTATGAAAGTGCTGCATTAGACAGACCTGAGCGTAAAGTCATGTAAAAGCAATACTCTCCCAAATGATTCTCTTTTCCCTCTCTGTTAATAAATGGCCTTTACTTTGTGAAAACATCAGTGACTTTAGGGAGCGGGTTATCTCCGATCTGCACTCAGAAGTGAGCCTAATAGAAAATGGCTGCATTGTGTCCTATCTCATTTGGACAAGTGTTTTGTTTACACAGCTCTCTGGCTGCATTTTGCAAAGCCAACTCTTCTCGCTCCTGCTCTGTCACTGCCGACTGACACAAGATGACAAGTATTCCAGTGCCTCAAAGATTTTTACTGTTAAGGTTTTATTTTTGCTTTATAAATTTGATTCCTGTTTAGCATATTTAACCCACGTCACTGGGAATGTTAAAAATGGCAATTGAAACACAAATGTTATGTGGTGCTGATGGCCAAGAATGAACAGTACAACATTTAAAGAAAAAAAAAATAGACTGATGCAGGTATCGTATTTTCATTTTCCATCTCCAAATCACTTGCATCAAACTCGGACTCCGAAAAGTCAAAGTCCAATTCAGAAATAATATGTAAGACGTCCATGGAGTATTTTGCTTTGCACATTTGCTTTAGTCTCTCACCAGATGTCGCTGCCATTTTAGAGGCTGTTTGCTCTTCACTACTCATGCACATGCAGGAAATTGAGGTCAAATCAACAAAGCTACGTAACTTTCCTTCAAGCAAGAGAGTTGAACTAAAACATAAGGGTGAGTTTTGTCACAGTTTACAGCCAAGTACTGTCCTCTGCTGCAGAACTTCGACAAAAGTCAACATCAGCCCTGAAAGAGTTAATATACTCTGTAAGATATGGCTGGCCATGTACCCCGGCCAATACCCCCAGGCCGCCAGATGGAGCCCTCCTTGCAGCGTAGAGGTACCCCGAATGCCAGCAGGTAATTATGGACAGTGGTCTTTTAATGCACAGCCCTGCTGGATACCATGGGGGCCGCCAGGAGTCGCTGCAGGGAGGCCCAGGGACTATTTTCCCTACACCCCGGAAGTACGTCCCACTCACATGGAATGAAGATATGACGTGTTTCCGGGATGAAGAAAAAGAGAAGTTTTTACCTGACCCGGAAGTGATAGAAAGGGTCAAGGACTATAAAGGACTCTGGGAAATCCCAGAGCTGAGTTGGGAGGCAGGGTGGCTAAGCGTCTGGGAGATTGGAGGATTGTTTGTTGTTATTGGTTTATTGGTTTATTGAGAATTGTGGAGAGGAGCGTGCTTTGTGCACTTTATTATTATAATAAATATTATTATTGGACTTTTACCTGGTGTCTGACGTGTGGTCTGAGGGTACAAGGGGGCGACAAAGCCTTAATCTGTCACAACATATAAGCAGGTTCAGACTTAGTATTTCTTCAGCGCCTGAATGTGATGTAAAAACAACAGAATATGCAAAAGTATAAATGCCATGATTCGTTTTCAGCAGTTCGAATTTTACCTTTTCCTGAAATACAATGTCAAAAGTTCATTTATTATCAAATTTTTATTGAGATAAAATGTTGTAGAAATTACAAACCAAGTCATACTAATTATAACATTCAATGAAAGCCAAAAATGGATCAACAACCTTATCTAAACTACAGAAAACAAATCTACAATTCCACTCCCAAAAAACCCAACCAAGAACTGAAAAGAACTCAAAGGGTGGAGTGTAGGGCAGGAAACTTCCTTTGCTTGGGTCCCATAAGGGGAACTCGTTCTACACTAAAAGCTGTGGGATACTGGATCTGTGCGGCCGATCAATCAATCAATTTTTATTTTGTAAAGAGCATGTGAATGAAAAACAAAGACAGGGAAGTGAGGGTTGGGTTCCTAAGGGCAGCCCCATGTAATCACAGTCTCCAGAGAGGACAAAGAAAAGATGCAATGGCGTAATCGGCACATCACTATGTCATTAATGAATAGAAAAAAAAAGTGATTCAGATACTTGGAGCTCCGTGTTCCTCCTTAGCTGGTCTTTGAGTGAATGTTGATTTCCAAACTAACAAATACGTACAGCCCAAACCAGAAGGGACAAGGTTTCAGACGGAAAAGAAATGATGTCAGTGGTCCTCCTGGTTTTCCTTTCTCTCAAATCTATGGTGACAGAACAAAATCTAGTGGTGGTGTCATGTTTAATTCCTTCCTTGTATTTGTCCAGCCCAACTATGTAAAAATTGCCTGACGGCCGTTAACCTCTTCTTCCATAAGAAGTCACTTCAAAGCCCTAAATTGTTCAATTTAAATAGGGAATAATACAATATTTGAAAACAATACACACATTAAAGGTGCAAGAAATGCACCCCTGGAAAACATCAGTGGGTCCTTTGACAGATTTGACATGATAGGTGCCAAAAGACATCTGCAAACACAGTAGCATAAAAATACGAAACTGGGTAAGATAATAGATAAGATAACACAATGAACTATACAGAGCAATCAGAACTGAAGAACAAAACTACAAAACAGAGCAGAAAGTAATAATAAAATTAAAAATTAGAATATGTATTTAGATATGAAATGCAGTATTTAACAAAGACATTTCATAATTAATACAGCTACATCCTCAGTAATAATATTAAAGCATGATTGTTGCATTAATGACAGAGTGGAAGTTGCATTATAAATGCCACCATCAGCAGAGAATTATCCCTCGGTGAATTATAAAAACATCTAGCAAATGCCAGACAGATGCAATACAATTGTCTTTAAATTTGGTGTGTCCTTTCAATTAAATTACAAACACATCAACATCAGAACCAGAGCAATCGTATAATGTCCAGGGTAGGCAGATTAGATTCTGGCTCAAGGCGAACCCAAGAACAATATAATAAGAGAGGAATGGATATGCCTCTCTCTTCTGCATATTACTCATTAAACAGATAATACACAGCTGTAGTTACGACAAGGATAATTAGACCCATACTTGGATGGTGGGGTCATGGAACTATGGAGGGGCGTTTCAAAACTTTGATAAACCAGTGCAACTTCATTTGATAGATGGGCCTGTAATTTCCTGTTGATAATAACTGAAAGATATGTTTGCTTGTATGAATTAGATCTTTGTTTTTTTGGCAGTTGATAGCAGTTTTAGACATAGAGGATTTTTGTGCATTGTGAACAATTCTTTACTGCGTATGTTCTGATTGAGCTGAAGTATTGTCAAACCAAATACTTATGGGAAATTTAATAATTTCTAATACTAGAAATCCAAGTAATTAACACAGAGCATAGCATTGCCATTTGCAGTGGACTGTCTATTGTAAAGTATTTTGCAATGCATTGCATTTGTAATTTCAACAGATGGTGCATCACAATCATTGGTAATGATAAAATGCATTACTGAAAATCAGTGCCATCATGCAAAGTGTATGTCTGCGTTGTATGCCATTTTTTATGGGATTCATAATAACAGTTGTAAGATGCTAGAGGTTGCTGTTGTCTCTTTCAACTCAACAGACAGACACGCTGCACACAGAGTAAAATCACCAAGGAGATTTTTAATATTTTTTCTTCTTATTATAGTGTCCTGAAGCACCTCTGTCACATAAACAGGCAATACAATTGTTATAAATATAACCAATACACAAATCTCTCCTTCACTTCATTTCACTCCCAGCAAGCTCTGTCCTCTACCTCCCAACTCCGGCTTGCTTGTTGGGTCACCAACAGTCCCTTATATAGTCCTTGACCTGGAGGAAGTGCTTCTGTCCTTCCGTCCATGTGACTGGCTCGCACTTCCAGGTCAGATGGAGAATTTGAGTTTTCTGTCAGCCCAGAACTTGTGTCCCAGTGACTCGATAGTACTTCCTGGCTATGGAAAAGATACGAGTATCCAAGTCCCCCTGCAGCGTCTCCTGGCGGCATCCATGGCATCCATCAGGGCTGAGAAGCCAAACTCCAAATACCATGGTGCCCTGCGGGAACCTGGAATACATCTATGCTGCAGGGACATTGCCATCTGGCGTCCTGGGGGAGGCAGTGTCCCTCCGTAGCTGCTTTCCCCCATCTTTCTCATCTCTGGGCATCCTGGCTGTCCGCTACAGAGTGTCAATGTGCCATTTTAGTAAGGTGGATTATCTATATATATAATTCACTAAGGCAAAACACCCATGGAAAACACGGCGGAAGGGCATGAATTCACTAAGCTGCCGACAAGTAAGACACCTATGGCGCACACAGGGAGAAGCCACGCCCACCAACTCCAAGACCATTGGATACGACGACAACTCGCAGAGCCACACCCACCAATTCTGACGCGATGATACATAAAGAACGGCATTATTTATATTCGTCTGTCGTAGAGGCCACATGTACCTCTGAGCCACCTTGACTGTTCATAGAGGCATGTTTCTCGTGGAGGTGAGTCGCCATATGCAGCGTGTAAAACGGTTTGCGAGGGGTATCCCATGGGATCCTTAAAACAATCCTTTACAACTGAGGTTAAAACACAATGAAGGAAGCAATCTTTAAAAACAGAGTTTTCGGTTACAACACACGACCTCGTGCACCATAGCAAACTGTTTTACACGCTACATACAGCAATTCGCATCCATAACAAACATGCATCTTCTTCACTCATGGACAATTATATGTTGCTCTCTCCAGAGTTCCATCTTTTCATTCACTTTCTGTTGTATCCTCAAACCCTCCCTTTTTAGACAACTGTGTCTTTCCAGAAGTGTTCAACCATCAATAAACAATTATGTGGCGTTTGTTATGCCGCAGCTTCACTATTGTGTTATAATTTGCTCTCTCCAGAGTTCCATCTTTTCATTCACTTACTGTTGTATTCTCACACCAACCCGTTTTAGACAACCGTGTCTTTCCATTGAGCGTGTGTCTACCCGGCGCAGAGAGGCGTGGGAAAGCCGTTGAACCCCATTCGGGCTGCAAACCGTGGAATTCCCAGTAAGTACACTCCCACTGGTTGCGTCCCTACCCTTTGTACACACCCCCCTCCCACTTTGCTACTACCGTGGTCGGGTGTCTTGGTGGATTATATATAGAAAAGCAGCCAAAACTACACAGAGCAATGAAACATCTACGTGAGTCACAGGTGCATCTGGACTGTGTTAAGACGACAACGACTCAAGTGACGAGTTGGAGGTGGGCACATGAGCGGGTAGTGCAAACTGAACAAGATATCAGCAGATTAGCATGATGGAGGGAGCTGAATGGACGTCCTTCTCCTCTCCTCCCATTCCACACTCCGCGACTGAGCGCCGTGCACTCACATCCCTCCGTCTGGCAGGAGAAGGCGCGATGGCGATCTGCCAGTTTTCAGTCACGGACGATTGTGTGTTGGTTCGTTCCGTGCATTGTTACAATGTTGTTTTTCTTGCTGATTTATTACATTACCGATTTTTCTTATGTTAATTTTCTCCCTGTGCTTAAAAATCATTAAAAAAAAACGGCCTGATTATGCGGCGTATGGTACGCCACGGGTTGGCTAGTTACTATTATTATTATATGCTTTGTTTTCAAGTTATTCTGATTTTCTCTCATATCCTAGAGATGTGCATGTTAGGTTAATTAAGACCTTTCTTTGTGAGTGGGCTTTAAGGTGTACCCTAACACCATCCAGGATTGATTCTTTCTAGGGACTGGCTGTGGACTCAGTGACGCTTGTTTGGATGAAATGGTTAAATGGTTTTGGCACACAGTAAAGTCAGCAGTGTCAAATTAACATTTGAATTTTATAATAGTTTTGCCCTTCAAAGAGTAGGTTCATATAACCAACCACTTTGTGCTCATTTAAAACTTGCGATTTTACTGTGTAATTGAATGATGATTTTTGTATATCTGACTGGCACTTCCACCTTAGGTGACTTACAAGATAAAGATATATATTTTTATTGTTAACATTCATTTTTTTAAAGTGGAGCACAGGCGGGTCTGATGATTTGCTCAGGGTCATGCAGTGGGTTAGAGATGGGAATTGAATTTGAGACCTTGTGGTTTAATTTCCAAAGCTTTAGCCACTTATGCCTTCAATGGCAGATCTATAAAGCTAGACCAATGCAACTTAAAATCCCTAATATCAGAGGAAGGAAACAATCGGCTGTTAAACGTTCTATGAAAAAGACGTGATGTTTTCCCCTCATTGCTGACTCCAAAAAATGGTTATGCTGAGTAATTTAAAATGATCCCAACTGCTTTATAGCCATCAGGGTGCACCAATCTGCGCCTTTTTGTTAATTTACTTTCACTTATTGAAAGTGAAAAAAAATCATTAGTAAGAAATATTCACTGCTAACGACTCACTACGTCATCAACTGCATGTGACAATATGGGCCACAGTGCTGAAGAATACATTATTAAGCAACTAGTCACACGGTAATGAAGAATTTCTAAAACTAACTTTGAGAAAAAAGGAAACAGTTTAGAGAAGTTAGTCATACAGAGCACTTACTGTATGTGCTCTTTCAGTCATTTATACAATAGGTTGTGGCCTACTATAAAAACAAAAAACTGACTTGATGGCCCCAGATTGGTCAGACAGGGGCATAACAGTTGAATTATAAATGAAAATTGATCACATTTTTAAAAATGTGAGAGAAAACTGTGCACACAAAACAGGTTCTTTGCCTTGGAATCCATGCCTGAAGGTACAATTGCCTGGCAGTAATGAGGATATGTTACTATCAAGCCTGATTAAGGGTGGGCATACATGATATGATTTCTTAGGCGTTACAACATCAAGAGTTTCTGTGCCCATTTCTACTGAATACTTATCAGAGTCAGTCATCCACTACGTTATATATGGGGCTCTTAAGCTGTTGGATGCTTTTATGAGATAAGATTGTGTGGCCATTGGCTGAGACACAAGTTTGACCAGTTTGGCACGGTGAAGAAAATGTGATAATTTGCTGTATTTCTGTTTTTACAGCTACAGTACAATTACTATCAGCAAGGGGGCAATAAGCTGTTTTAAGGGGATGTGCTAAAAACTTTTACACCCCATTCTGTAAGCATTTTCTAAAACACTTGACCCATCATAAAGATAGGTTGTGATAAATATTATGGGCTAACTCAGACAATAAAAACCTCAATAGTAGTAATAATCACCAAACTGGCATAGCATATGAGATACAGGTCATAAAACTGATCAATCAATACGGAGACATGACATGCAACTCTAGGCTTTGCACGCAGTGCTAATGAATGATGTTATTTAAAGTTTAAGCATCCCTCGAAAAGCTTTATAGTAAAACTTGCGCTTAAATGCCACAAAATATCATCCTCACTTGTTCATCAACATCCAATGACTGATTACACTCTTCACTCTTGGCAGCCTAAAAAAAGTACTACATAGTTTCTCGTTAGAATGACGTCATGCACTTGATTGGAAGGCGATATTGTGACATCTGCATACATAGACGAGGACCAGTAAACAGGATGCATGGGTAAATGTTTAAAGATAATTACTGTATACTTTGAATAGAGTGCATTTTGTGAGTACAGTTTATTTAAGACTTCTTAGTCTGAATGATATCTTTATAATGTATGTGGGTTGCATATAAAGATTCTAATTATACTGTCACCATCATCGTAAGCAATGTCTTATACTGATGGTTTTAATAGAGCTATCTAAAGCAACACTTGTGTATGTGGCTGCTTATAGGGCAAAATTTCTTTTCACTCATGTGATACAGATTTGATGTTTATAGAAATGTGAAATATGAAATGCAAAAAATAAAAAGAAACAATAGACTACAAATACCGCCCAATCATTACATATTTTCTGAAATGTCATGCCTAACGGTCAGGGGCCCCTATGTACTGCAAAATAAAAACTCCAACTGGTGAGATGCTGGAGAAAAGAAAAGTGCAGGGGTTTCAAGGTCAAGATCACCGAGCCACTGCAGGGCATTCTACTCAAGAAAAATGAGCGTTATCAATTTCTTATTATTTTTATGCTTCACGTTAGAACATTTGATGTGGTAGGTCTCATTACCAGTTGAAGCATCAAGATTCACCGCAACATCACAGGCAGCTGCGCAGAACATTGATCAGATGGTGGCGACACAAAAAATGGAAGAGAAAACAGAGAATAGTGGAGGTTAATAATGACCACAGATCCAAGAAGTATATGATATTTCTATGCATCTATAATATATTAAACATGGAGCTATGAAAAAGCCAAATAAATAAATGGGATTTTTTGGTATTTTTTCAAACATAGCATTACCCTAGTATGTCTCTGTTGATAAAATATTTCAGATTTTTGGGTGGGTTTTAGGTATCCCCTTCAGCCTAATTTTTGTTGATTTGCGTCCTTTATTAAAATTGCTAATAAAAATATTGAATCTTTCATAAAGTGGCATGTATCACGTTGAAGTATAAATGATATTTTATTTCTTATTGTTGCTTTTGTTAAAGTTGAAGTATTATATTCCATGTATTTTTCTGATAATTGTTGGTTTCGTTTGTTATTCTGCAGTTACAGTAGGTACTGTCCCTATTAATGTTCATCCTTTATTTGTGTTTAGTGGTTAGTATCCCCCAAAAAGTGAGGTTACCCTGAGGTCATGAACCCTAAGACCCCCTCTGGCTTTTAAGTCGAGGAAAAGCGGATCTCAGGCAGTGTGCAATGAAGTGGAGGAGTTGCTTGTAAGTGTTGTTTTCCTTGTTGAGTTTACTAGTTTTATGATTAATTCTGCTCTGGCTCTTGGATTCTGTTTTGGGATTTGTTCACCTTTGGACTGCCTTCTGTTGTTTATTAAACTCTCAACCTAAAAAGTGTCATCATTATGGTTTGTCTTTACAAGCTGGTGTCTTTCATGATTTGTCCCACTCGTGAAGCAGTTTTCTAATATTTTGAGAGTTTAGTGCCAGTTTCCCAATTTTGGACCTAACTCAGACTGAAGCAACAAAACCACTTTTAGGCCTGTGTAGGTCGAAACAGGTCAGCAGAAGTTGGGGTCAGGTTGCCTGAGCTGAGTCCTGTTTCTGGGTAGGCTAGGGAAGGCCTCACACCATTTCACCATCTTTGTGTGCTGCTCATTGTTACAAAGACACACTGAAACTGACAACACCTACATTTTTTTAATATGTAGAAAAACAATCGAGAACTCATTAGACATTTGGATTGGCAACACCTTACAAGTAGGGACATTATGAGCTTCAACTTTCCCACGATTCTGTGCCAATTTAAAAAAACATTCCGAAGATGGTCAAAATTGCATAATGTATGCCCACCCTAGATGAATGAGCTTACGTCAGTCAGTTACCTTGAGTTTGTAAGAATTATCCATGGAAGAGAAAACAGTATTTCCAATGTATTAAGCCTGACAATTGTCATTATCCACTTACATGTCAAAGCACATGCTATTACAAAGCATTTTACTATTATTATGGACTTCTAGAATATGAAAGCACACCTAAACAGAGCCGCTCTCTGGCTTAGCGTGAAGTAGTTGGTGCATTTGTAATTTGTACCTGTTAATCAGGGCCTTTGTCTGTTTAACTATGTAAACCACACCATCAGGCTGAAGCCTCCACTCCCTCCCTCTGTAGACACTCTGATAAGAGAGTGCTGGCACTGAGGCTGAATATTATTATTAAAGGGTCATTACTCGAACAATCATGATAAGCAGGCCTTTGTTATTTGTTTCCTTTCTTTTAAGATTGAATTAATAAGCCACAAGCATATAAAGTCAAATTTCATATATTGGCTGCAGTCCTAATAAGAATGTATTGTGTGGTGCCAGCCTAAAATATGCCAAGCAGACTGGCAATGGTTAAAATCATAGATAGGATGTCCAGGGTAGACACTAGTAAAATGTGGTAAAAGCAAAAGATAATGTTGCATTTCAGAAGTTAGAAAACAATGTGATGGCTCAGAGAATAAAAACTGAAAATGAGTGAAAGGAAAAAAAAAATGCTTATAAAGGGCTCCTTCTTTTTTAATTGCCCTTTCATTGCTGCCTTACTGCTCCAACACCTAATTTAATCCAAGTCGCCTTACTGTTAGAAAACGTCTAATTGTTAATGCGCAATTTGAATATAAAGATTTTATAGTACTTGAGATGTTCACCTTTCATCACGAGCACCTCTCTCTTTTTAGAAAGCTGTGTGTATCAGTGTAGGCCTTGAAGCTGCAGATTTCTTGGTTCAACTTATAAAGCTGAAATCAATGGCTTAATATCCTTGTGTCGTGTCCTTCAGATGAGATGAGGTAAAATACACACACAAAGCCCCAGAATCCTATTATAATGATCTATTTACATTCAATTCTGCAGAATGAAAGGCAGAGCTGTGCCGTCTTTTCACTCTGAACCTCTGTCTATTCAAATGGGCTTAGCAGTAACAAGGTTATAAAAAACACGAGACTCCAGATGAGACTTGAGGAATTTACAAAGATATAAAAAATACACAGACTGTACTTTTACTCTCAGATTTACTCTCAATTTATATTGTCTTCCCTATAGCACAGATCATTGTGGCACAAAACGCAAAATTAGTATAAACATATTTGTATGATGTGGTCAGTGTGTCTACCCCTGCAGTCAACACAATAAAGAATTATGCTATATAATGTGACATGAGCCTGAAGAGTCCCGATACGGCTGACTTCATGCAGTACTAGATGGAAACAGCCAAAGATGTGCTTCTCAACCATTATCTGATGCCAGAGAGAGGTGAAGCTCTTTAAAAATAGGCTGGCATCATGGTGCCTAGCAGAAAGATAGATAGATAGATAGATAGATAGATAGATAGATAGATAGATAGATAGATAGATAGATAGATAGATAGATAGATAGATAGATAGATAGATAGATAGATAGAACAATCCACATGAGAACAGGCCATTCAGCCCAACAAAGCCTACCAGTCCAATTCACATCATTTTTCCAAGTCGAGTTTTAAAAGTCTACCACACTACTTGGTAGTTTATTTCAAGTGTCTGTGATTCTTTATGGAAATACAAACTTCCTAATGTTTGTGCAAAAGGTATCCTTAGCAAGTTTCCAGTTCATTTTAGAGTAACAACCTTGATCCACTGAATTCATTCCCTTGAACACTTCAGTTATATCACCTCTTAATCTTCTTTTACTTAACCTGTAAAGGCTCAACTCTTTTAATCTTTCTTCATAACTCATCCCCTGTAGCCCTGGAATCAGCCTAGTTGCTCTTCTCTGGACATTTTCTAGTGCTTTTATGTCCTTTTTGTACCCTGGAGACCAAAACTACACCCAGTATTCCAGATGAGGCCTCACCAATGTCTTATAAAGCCTGAGCAGAACCTCCTGTGACTTGTCCTCCACACCACTGGGCGCTATGTAACCTCACATTCTGTTAGCCCTCTTAATGGCTTCTGAACACTGTCTAGCAGTTGATAATGCAGATTCCACTATGACTCCAAAATCGTTCTCATAAGGAGAACTTTCATTTTTCAGACCTCCCATTTTTAATTCAGTCCTAACATTTTTACTTCCTACATGTAATACTATACATTTACTTACATTAAATTTCATCATCCACCAATCTGCCTAAGCCTTTATGCTGTCCAAGTCCCTCTGTAATGATACAATGGACTGTAGATTATCTGCCAGTCCACCTAGCTTGGTATCATCAGCAAAAATAACCAGCTTGTTACTTATATCCCTATCCAAATCATTTATATCTATTAAAAATAGCAGTGTTTGCTTAATTTGAATAGACTATAAATTTCTTCCATAGTCATAGACAATGGTATAGTCTTCCTTGCCATAACTAAGATACGGTGTGTTAATTGAGTCAGTTGTGGTTTAGAACAGCTCCCAGCACACAGGGACTTAAAAGACCCATTTTCAGCATAGAAATGGGACAGGCATACAACTTTCTGACCGTTTTGAAATAGTTTTTGTAATGATTAGAAATGTAACAAGATTTAAGCTTTGAGCAGAACTTTTTTTAAACAAGAACTTTTCTAATTTTTTGCTATTTTAATTTTCTCTTTTTTGCGTGAACTGTTTTACTTTGAATTTTAAGTAAAACTTTTAAAAACAAAGATATTTTGTCTGTGGAATCATTTCAACGTGTCAGGCTGGAGCTGCAGAACTTTGGTAATTTTGGATGAATGTAGCTACCGATAGATAGATCTTTATTTATTCTCTGGGTAAATTTAGCAATAAACGTTAACTGAATGTCAGAAGAACTAAGGAGCTAGATGTGGATTTCATTAAGAAGCAACGGCAGTCATTCACACCAGTCAATATCAGTGGTTCTACAGTTAAAAGGTTGAGCAGTTCCAGTTACTTTGGAGTTCATATGTCTGAGGTCCTGACATCGACTCAGCATATCCAAGGTCACGTCAGAAAGGCGAAGCAGTGTATGTATCATCTTAAGCAAATGGGGAAATTTAGAGTCTCCCCAGCAATGCCTAAAAACGTTCTACACAGGTGCTGTGGGAAGTATCTTAACACTGACCATTACATCCTGGTCTAGGCAGCTGCTCTATCCAAGACTGTAAAGCCCTACAAAGGTTAGTGTAAGAAGTGAAGTGCGCCATAAGATCTGCTCTCCCCTTCCTGTAGACCATTTACACCAAGCTCTCTAGAGCCAGAGCAACCAAAGTCATCAAAGACTTTTTCCACACCAGTAATGGACCGTTCTGCTTGATGAAATCAGGAAAAAGGTTCTGCAGTCTTATGGCCAAAACAGAGAGGTTCAAGGCTCAGGAGGACGTGCCCCATAACATCTTTTGAGCATTACCTACACACTGGTCTCATTTGATCATATTGTATTAGTTTAATAAATTACAAAATTTTGCCACTATATGTTACACCTTCCACATTATATATTTTTAGTTTATAGTTTCAAATTTAAGTTTGTAATGTAGCTGTATTATATTTAAAATTTGCTCTATTAAGTCTTATTTACTTTTCTGTTTCTCTATATTACTTACCTTTTTATTCTCATTCAAAGAATTTGAGTTGCCCTAATTTGGGATGTTCATGAGAAATGTAATAATTTACTTCATGAGGTAGAAGAACATAATAAACAAGAAACGTTGTGTAGAATATTTCAAATATTAAAATGTGTGCTTTAATTCAAATGTTTAAAGTCTACACATTCTCAATTGTAATAGGAAATTGTCAATTTTCACCCTCGGATAGAGATCTATAGAGTGCTAGATCTCTAGTAAAGACGTAAAAATCCAAAATAACTTCAAATTCATAATCACTGACTTACATGTAAGATTTTTAAGACAGTGATAAGACCAGCACTGAGAAAGGAGGTGAGATATGGGCAGTAACGAGAGCAGGAGAAGAAGTTAGATGTGGCAGAAATGAGAACGTTGAGATGGATGTGTGGAGTTACAAAAAAGGACAGAACAAGAAATGAGACAATGAAAGGTACAATAAAACTGGGAAAGATATCTAAGAAAGTACAGAAAAGTAGATTGAAGTGGACTTGTGATGATGAGAGACGATGAATGTGTGGACAAAAGAGGGATGGGAATGGAAGGACAGAAAGCCAAAGCAGAGGTGGATGGATAAACTAAAAGAAGATCTGAAGGAAATGGCCTTGTATGGAGAAGGCTGATTAACCCCACATAGAAGTGTGAAAAGATGAAAAGTAAGAAGACTGACTTTGAAATACCGTATATACTCGCCGATAAGTTCTCCCGCAGATTAGTCAGGGCTTGATTTTACTGTGTAATTTCTGGTATTTTATAATGTCGGTCGTATAAGTTGAATGTGGAAAACTCATGGTATTAGTCCAAGTGATTATGATATGCTAACACCCACCTAAGAAAGTAACCACGGAGCACACAGCCTTTTTTTTCTGTGTATTGTGCCTACCTGACCACACGGTAATACCCTGTTGTGATGTGGGATTTTACATATAACTTGATAAATGTTTTGTATGTCTTTATTTATAATTTAGGCAAACCAATGTAATTTAGAGGTACCTTGGTGAGAGGCATTCTTGTTTATCCCCCCCATGTTTACGACTTTTCTTTGTAATTTTACGACAGGATTTGGGGGATGTGTCTTAAACCAGTTTGATGAGCATTTCTTTACTAAAGTCTTTTCTCCCATCCCCCACACAAAGCCAGGTTAGTGTAATAGATGGTCTTGGGGGGGCAGGAGATAAGATGTTCTATTTCACCCATTGGTCTGAGGTATGGCTGTTTGGAATTGGCTTGTCTCAGAGGCCTTCAAGTACCATGATGTCCTATTCGCTGTAGAGAGTTGGACAGAAAAGCTATAAATTTGCTTGCTCAACCACATTCTCTCTCTCTGACCCACATATGAAGAAGCATCTCTCTTGCTAACCTGTGATGATGAAGACAACACAATGAAGAGCACAGCTCAGCAGCCATATTGAACAGACATGTGGCTGAAAGCTGAGCACCTACGATGCCTTAACTAGAGACATTTTAAGTAACTGCAAGTCTGTGTGCCACCTGCATTACACATCACCATTTTATCAGGTTGTATGGTTGCCAATATTCAAATGTACTTTGCATTTTGTTATTATTTATGAATATTATCAGTAATACATTATTTTATGTGTAACTTAACTCCTGCTTGTCTTTTTACTACATCTAATTGTCTGAGGTTATAGATATAGAAGGGAAGGTGGGGATAAGTTATATAAAATAATATCTTATAAACAGTGGTAAGTCTGTGAGATTAGGCATTCTAAGGCTACATATTAATAATACAATAGGGGAAATATATATATATTACTCTACCAAGATAAAACATACCCAAACTATTCTGAAGAGACGTTTGCACTGTTTTGTGTTTTTTGTGCATACACCTTTATCGTAAGAACATCCCTTATCTATGATGGAGTGTTCAATCAGAAGAAAATATGAAGCTGGTTTTAAATTAAAAGTCATTAAAGAAATTGGTAACTGCACTGCTGCAACAAAATTCAATGTGTCTGAGAAACTGAGATTGTAAGAAGCAAGAAGATGAAAAAAAAATTAAGTGTTGCATTTTTGAACAGGCGTATAAGTTGAGGTCTGATTTTATGATAAATTTTTCAGGTTTCAAGACTCGACTTATATGTGAATATATGCGGTAGTCTAAAATAATCCCCCATGTGCTTATGTTTGAAACTTGTCATTTTAAACCTTCTGGAAATAGATTATAGAGGATTAGGACCATTGATTTCAAAAATATTATCATATTCATGATTAGCAACCTTAGAAAAGCATAAAACGACACTCCATATGCCTTTATTACCAATCCCCATTTCTTTGAAGTTTTGAGAAAGGGAGCAACTTTGACCCATTATGGAGTGAATCTCTATGGGGTCATTTGATGTGGCTTCAAACCATTCTGATTATTTTTGCTCAAATTCTTTATCATAATGGTGTAATTTTCTGTTCAAAATATGGCCTAAAATGTTTGTTTTTTGGGTTTTGAGAGCCATAAAAAAGGAAGGGAATAAGAAAAAGCTCAACATCTTGCATAACTAAACTTCAAGACGAGTATATAGGGAGGCACCAGAAAGTTAAAACTGAAGTGATTTCAAAGCTTTCATAAGTAATTCTTAGGAACACAACATTAGACGACAGACAGACCTCAGTATGTGCGTCTCGGAAACTGCAGGTCTGACATTGTGGTCAGCAACACAGGAGCGTCGCAGGGGACTGTACTGTACTTTTATTCAGCCTATATACTGTACATCGAACTTCCAATACAACTCGGAGTCCTGCCACATGCAAAAGTTTGCTGACGACACTGCTATCGTGGGCTGCATCAGGAGTGGACAGGAGGAGGAGTATAGGAAGCTAATCAAGGACTTTGTTAAATGGTGTGACTCAAATCACCTACAACTGAACACTAGCAAAACCAAGGAGCTGGTGGTCGATTTTTGGATGCCCAGGCCCCTCATGGACCCTTTGATCATCAGAGGGGACTGTGTGCAGAGGGTGCAGACCTATAAATACCCGGGAGTGCAGCTATATGATAAATTGAACTGGACTGCCAATACTGATGCTCTGTGTAAGAAAGGTCACAGCCGACTATACTTCCTAAGAAGGCTGGTGTCTTTCAACATCTGCAATACGATGCTGCAGATGTTCTATCAGATGGTTGTGGCGAGCGCCCTCTTCTACGCGCTGGTTTGCTGGGAAAGCAGCATAAAGAAGAGGGACGCCTCACGCCTGGACAAACTGGTGAGGAAGGCAGGCTATATTGTAGCTACAGAGCTGGCAGAGTGACAGGAGCTGAGCAGGCTCCTGTCAATAATGGAGAATCCACAGCATCCACTGAACAGGATCATCTCCAGACAGAGGAGCAGCTTCAGTGACAGACTGCTGTCAATGTCCTGCTCCACTGACAGACTAAGGAGATCGTTCCTCCCCCACACTATGCGTCTCTTCAATTCCACCCGGTGGGGTAAACGTTAACATAATTTAATATTGTTTTTTATCAGTATGCTGCTGCTGGAGTATGTGAATTTCCTCTTGGGATTAATAAAGTATCTTTCTATCTATCTATCTATCTATCTATCTATCTATCTATCTATCTATCTATCTATCTATCTATCTATCTATCTATCTATCTATCTATCTATCTATCTATCTATCTATCAAAAATCCAGACATGTATATTATAATGTAAGGCAAGTCATGGTGGAGACAGATCTGAGACGTCCTACTTATCACAACAGAAGATCATATTCCAACAACCCCACACTATGAATTTTTAATCTTCACAAAGCAAGTGCTCAAGGGCAGCAGCCAGTGGACTTTACACTCGAGTTTGGCCTATTAGCCACCTTATGGTTGTAGTACATTAAAACTGGCTTTCTCGGTTGGAGAACTGTACATTAATTCAATTAAATATCTTTGTCAGATCAAAACATCCATCACATTAAGCCAAAAAAAAAAAAAATTGCAGCTGCATCCTAGGCAAAGATCGTCTCACAGATAAATAAATTTAGCTACCTAATGTGTACAAATGTGATTAAGAATGGATAATGCATGTAGCAGGCCCTAAGGGAACATCATGTTTACCAATGATAAACACAAGTTCTAGATGTGAAAGGCAAATTATTTTAGCTCAATCAATAAATTACAGTATACCAATCAAGTGAAGATATGATATGACAATATGTCAATATTAAGTAAGTCAAGCACCTAATTAAATAAGCAAATTAAAAATAGGTCAGCTAGAAGAAATGACAGAGGAGGACATTCAAACTGCACAAAGGAAAATAAAGAAAATATATTTAAAACATTTGCCTTTTAAAACCCTGTGCAGCATTTTACTCTTAACAGAAATAAAACAATATCAGAACGTAACTGTGCTTGAATTCTAAGGGAAGGAAAGCTAAGGGAAGGAAAAAAGAAGAATAACCAATATGGATGACTTTTTTCCTACACTTGTCCATCTTAACTCGGTAAGGGTATAATGTGATCAGAGGAAGCATCTAGTTCAAGGAGACCACTGTGTAGCAAACCATGTCTCAGAGGTATCCTCTGCCTCTGTCTAGGTACTAGGTAGTAGCTTTGAGATATGTGCTACTTAAGCACCTCATGTCTTACAGGGAAGGAGGATTTTAATGGTCTGTTTCTTATAGTCTAGAAACCTCCACATTCTGATCAAGGGGAACTTACTCAAACAGCAAACGGCAACGGTTTAGGAGAATTAGATCTGAGACATTTGTAGAGTATTATGTGATCGAAGAATTGAGACAAAGGTTAAAGGTAAGGTTTTTAAGACAGTTGTAAGATCGGCAATGATGTACAGAGCTGAGACATGAACCATGAAGGATACGTGGGAGAAGAAGTTAGATCTGTCAGAAATGAGAATATGGAATATGTGTGGCGTTACAAAAGAGGACAGAATAAGACATGAGACAATCAGAGATACAACAAAAGTGGAAGAGATACCATAAGAAAGTACTTGAATGTAGGTTGAAGTGGTATGGCCATGTGATGAGGAGAGACAATGAATCTGTAGGTAAAGGAATGATGGGAATGGAAGTTCAGGAGAAGAGAGAGGGAGGAAGGCCGCAGTGAAGGTGGATGGATCAAGCAAAGAAGATCTGAAGGAAAAGGGCTTGACTGCTGAGGAGAAGGTTGATCAAGCACATCAGCCCCACATAGAAGTGGTAATAGATGAAAAGGAGGAAGAAGAAGTGTTTGAAAATAAAAGGCATTCAAAATAATTATGAGATTGATATTAATGAAGGGCGGCACGGTGGCGCAGTGGTAGCGCTGCTGCCTCGCAGTTAGGAGACCCGGGTTCGCTTCCGGGTCCTCCCTGCGTGGAGTTGCATGTTCTCCCGTGTCTGCGTGGGTTTCCTCCGGGCACTCCGGTTTCCTCCCACAATCCAAAGACATGCAGGTTAGGTGGATTGGCGATTCTACATTGGCCCTAGTGTGTGCTTGGTGTGTGTGCTTGGTGTGTGGGTGTGTTTGTGTGTGTCCTGCGGTGGGTTGGCACCCTGCCCAGGATTGGTTCCTGCCTTGTGCCCTGTGTTGGCTGGGATTGGCTCCAGCAGACCCCCGTGACCCTATTCGGATTTAGCGGGTTAGAAAATGGATGGATGGATATTAATGAACTGTCACACACATGCACTTAGGGGGCAGCCAAAGGGTCCAAGTGAGCGTGAAATAATTAAAAGATAAGGGATTGGAACAGAGCGCTAAAGCCTTTCTCCCTCTTTTAACAGAACAACAGAGGATTAATCATTCTTTTCTGCCCCTGTCAAACTTGGTGCCATCTCTTCTGGCTCCTCATAAAAACACTACTTTCAACTCACCTCTCATGACGTCACTTCCCAGTCAGCCATGATGACGCCATTTCTAGTCCACCCTTGATGACATTACTTTCGGCCAGCCATGATGATGTTGCTTCCTGTCTGCCCTCAACTTCCTTCCTGCAGCCATTATTTAAATAGCACCAATTCTCTTTCATGAATTGTCGAATGTTTTTTCCAATTTCAGTCCTCTCTGCATGCCGGACAATATACAGGGAAGTTTCCCCAAATCTTTTTCTGGGTTTTTGCCTATTTATTTCATCACATAACTTAAACTATGTTAAGTAGTTAGACAGTTACTGGGCTGGACTCGTGACCAATGAATGAAAGGAAAGTGTGTTTTATATATTTAATTTAATATTTAATTTAATATATTTAATATTTAATTTAATATATTTAATTTAATATATTTCTGTCGACTAAATAGAACCTACTTATATCCAAATAGAACTTGAAAAGGTATACTTTTTCGAATCTGAGCGCACATTTTAGATCGACTTAACGCGCACTACATCAAGCTCCGTGTTATTGTGGTCTCGGCTGCCTGCCTCAATAAGTCACCGTCGCTTCGCTCTTACTTTTTTACCGTTTATTTAATCATGGGCCTCTCTACAGTTTTGTTTATTTTCGGGTTGTAATGCTCATTAAATTTACGTATCATCTGGTCCATTGGCGGACCGTGCATCTCACACCTAGGCCTTCATGTACTACTCTGTCTGAATCAACCCGCCCCTCAAAAACTAATTTATGGTTATAAAAACGATTTTAATATGCAGAAATACAGTATAAAGAGCCGCTGTATCGCAGATAGATAACTCCTGTAGCCACAATAAATGCCTTTATTGAACAGACAAACCAGGGGTGAACAAGTTCCTTTCTACTGCAGCCACAGCCGCGACACACATAAAAAACATCAATAATAACTCATAAACTTGCAATATTATTTAGGAAAATCTCAACATTTTAATCACCAAAAATTCGGATAATTTGTAAACAAAATCCATCCTACTCTCATTCCTCAAAAACAGTTCAATCACTCTGTCGTAAGGATTATCCATGTGCCTCAGTTCCATCAAAATGTCCCTTTCTATCGCCATCGAAGCTAATGCTAAAAGTCGAACCTGCGGCTTCTATCCAATCAATGGGTCTGAATACGGTGACGTCACCATACGCCTGCTAGAGGGCCGTACTGACACTGATTGGCTGAAGCAACAGGTTAATCGACATTTATTCTGTGTTAGAGTACCCGCACAAAAGATTGTGAAGGACTCTTTGCCTGGCAACAAATGATGGCTGAAATGTGATTGGTTAAATGCTTTAATACAAAAATACATGCCTGGAAGCAGCACAACCAAAAGCTATAAAAGGAAGCAGACAGACTATTTGGAATTATTTAATAAGTATTCATGGACAAAATATAATTAACATCAGATTTTGATTCAGATATTTTTACTTTTGAATATGCTAAGCACAGTCCTTCACCCGCGAATATTTACCTTATATGGGCAGGCACTCAATTACGTGGTGATGAGAGACGCAACTCCACCTCCCACGGCCATCGAGCTGCAGTCTATTACAGTATATGGACGAAAATAGGTTCCAGTTATGACCATTACGTGTAGAATTTCGAAATTAAAATTGACCAACTTTTGTAAGTAAGCTGTAAGGAATAAGCCTGCCAAATTTCAGACTTCTACCTACACGGGAAGTTGGAGAATTAGTGATGAGTGTGTCAGTGAGTGAGTGAGTGAGTGTGTGAGTGAGTCAGTCTTTGCCTTTTATTAGTATATACTAATAAAGGCAAAGCCCTGACTGACTGACTGACTGACTCACTCACTCACTCACTCACTCACTCACTCACTCACTCACTCACTTACTCACTCACTCACTCACTCACTCATCACTAATTCTCCAAGTTCCCGTGTAGGTAGAAGGCTGAAATTTGGCAGGCTTATTCCTTACAGCTTACTTACAAAAGTTAGGCAGGTTTCATTTCGAAATTCTATGTGTAATGGTCATAACTGGAAGCTATTTTTCTCCATTTACTGTAATGGAGTTGAGCTTAAAAGCCATGGGGGCGGAGTTTCGTGTGACATCATCACACCTCCTACGTAATCACGTGAACTGACTGTCAGCGCAGTGCGTGAAAACCAGGAAGAGCTCCAAAAGCGCTGAAGAAAACATGCATTATACAATTGAGAAGGCAGCGAAACAATAAGAAGCGAGCGAATGACATATACTACCATATTCATGAGTGCTGTTACTTCGCAAACAAAGCAAGGTGTAAACCTAAAGTTTAAATTAAGTTCATAGAAAGGCTGCCGCTGGCGTTTGTCATGCCCACGGGTAATGCGGGATACAAGTTTAATGAAAGGACGCAGGATATAAACGAGAGTTTTGATCACTTTGTAACTAAGTTAAAATTGCAGGTGAAAGGCTGTATTTATGCAAATTCCGAGACTGTGTTTGTGGGGATTGACAGTTAAAGGCGGGTGGGGGAGTCACGTCATCATCTCCCCTCCCATTTACCTCATTTCGGTCTGAGCTGAGCTCCGCAGATAACGCCGTCTTTCGAAGTAACTTCGTCACACTGCCACCAAATACTCCCAGAAAAATCCACAAGTTAATACACACGCTGTCTCTACAGTTTCTCCACACTGAATCCTCCAGGCACTACTTACAAAAGGTTACATTGACAATCGCGTTACGTTATTTTTAAAATCTTTCCTTTTCTTAGCACAAGCACAGCTGAGAAGCTTCGATGTATGTGCTCCATAAGCGTTAAAAATAATGCATTTAATCACACTTTGCATTACAAGCAAAGGGGAACTTTTGTCAATGCATGATTTCCTGGTACAACGATTACATTGATCAGCGCTTCCCGATTCATTTTACCCTCGCACCATCTTGGTTTGAGAAGAAGTATGAAAAAATATGAGTTTAACACAGAAAAACAGATCACCAATTCAAGCTTTATGAATAATCCATTCGCCATCAATAATTGTTTTGGTAAAGCCATACTCAGTGTAATCCTCCTTCCATTTTATAATTTTTCCGCCACTAGTCATGATTAAATGAACGGTAAAAAAGTAAGAGCGAAGCGAGGGTGACTTATTCAGGCAGGCAGGCGACAGCTCAATAGCTCGAATTTGGATATAAGTAGGTTCTATTTAGTCGCCACAAATATCTTTGTTAAGAATGGAAGTTGAATTTAGTCTTTAAATTTCTATGGTAAAGAAAAAGTTATGCAATGATGACTACATTTAACTATATAAAGTCAAAACTTGATTATATAAAGTCACTGTCGGAATAAATAAAGTCAAAACTTGAATGTATAAAGTCAGCGTCGGTATATATAAAGTCAAAACTTGAATATATATATATATATATTCAAGTTTTGACTTTATATATTCGGGAATGACTTTATATATTCAAGTTTTGACTTTATATATTCTGACGCCGACTTTATATATTCAGAAAATCAATTTATTTGCCTGTTTGGCACCCCATAATATATGTGTGTATGTATATATGTACACATGAATGTATATATATATATATATATATATATATATATATATATATATATATATGCCAGCAACACTCATGACAATGACAAAACACATTGTCAATCATGTTACGTTATTATTAAAATGTTTCCTTTTCTTTTTACTTCTCCGCTGCCAAGCTGGTATTTTGCTATAAATATATACATATATATATATATAGATATATATATATATAGATATGAAAACAACACTCATATCAATAACAAAACAATTACATTAACAATCATGTTACGTTATTTTTAAATTTTTCCTTTTCTTTTTCATAACTTCTTTAACACACTACTTCTCCACTGCGAAGCGCGGGTATTCTGCTAGTATATATATATATGGGGCGGCAAGGTGGCGCAGTGGTAGCGCTGCTGCCTCGCACTAAGGAGACCCAGGTTCGCTTCCCGGGTCCTCCCTGCGTGGAGTTTGCATGTTCTCCCCGTGTCTGCATGGGTTTCCTCCGGGCGCTCCGATTTCCTCCCACAGTCCAAACACATGCTGGTTAGGTGGATTGGTGATTCTAAATTGGCCCTACAGTGTGTTTGTGTGTGTCCTGCGGTGGGTTGGCACCCTGCCCGATTGGTTCCTGCCTTGGGCTTCAGCAGACCCCCATGACCTTGTGTTCGGATTCAGCGGGATGATATATATATATATATATATATATATATATATACACAGTAATTCCTCCTCAATCGCAGGGGTTGCACTCCAGAACCCCCCGCGATAGATGAAAATCCGCAAAGTAGAAACCATATGTTTGTATGGTTATTTTTATATATTTTAAGCCCTTATAAACTCTCCCACACTGTTAACATTATTAGAGCCCTCTAGACATGAAATAATACCCTTTAGTCAAAAGTTTAAACTGTGCTCCATGACAAGACAGAGATGACAGTTCTTTCTCACAATTAAAAGAATGCAAACACATCTTCTCTTCAAAGGAATGCGTGTCAGGAGCAGAGATTGTCAGAGAGAGAGAGCGAGATAAAAGCAAGCAATCAAAAAATCAATACGTGCTTTTAAGTATGCCGAAGCACCACGATAAAGCTGCATTTTGTTGAGGAGCGTCCGTATCCTCTAGACAAACAGCCTCTGTGCAAACAGCCCCTCTGCTCACACCCCCTCCGACAGGTGCAGAGAATGTCAGAGAGAGTGAGAGAGAGACAGAGAAAAGCAAACAATCAAGCACTCCGTGGGAAGCATATCTTATATCATTGAGTAGTTTTAGTTAATATGTAATACATGATCTGATTGGGTAGCTTCTAAGCCATCCGCCAATAGCATCCCTTGTATGAAATCAGCTGGGCAAACAAACTGAGGAAGCATGTACCATAAATTAAAAGACCAATTGTCCACAGAAATCCGCAAACCAGCGAAAAATCCGTGATATATATTTAGATATGCTTACATTTAAAATCTCGATAGAGTGAAGCTGAAAGTCGAGCGATATAGCAAGGATTACTATATATATATATATATATATATATATATATATATATATATATATATATATATATATATATATATATATATATATATATATATATATATATATATATATATATATATATATATACCTGTATATATATACACATTGTGAAGTTTCTTTTGGGACCTCCCCAACGGGATGACATGCCAAACTGTGTCCCAAAGTGTGATTGCTACGTCTGTGGAAGATTGCTTGTCCATTGCCGGGACAACTACAGGCTCAGAGCACTGCAGTGGAGTGCCGCAGAAGCAAATCTGAGCCGATCTGTTGTCGATGGGTGATGCAAGGAACATTATAAATGCAGAGCACAGGATTTCTTAGCCATTAACCTGGCCCAGACCCTGCCTGATTGCTGTTTCTGTGTATAGGAGAGTGGTAGATCCCGTTACAATAAATAACTGTGCTGTTCCTGTTTCAAGCTCAATCAAGCTGGTTTACTGAGTACGGAGACTCTGGCCTCGTGTTTACAGGTGCAAGACAGTATATACATGTGGAGTTGCTCAGAGTGTTCTTGCATAAAAAGATGTAAAAATGACCAAAGTTGGTGCTAACTTAACACTAGAATTACCAGAGCCTACGAAAAAACGTGTAGATCCGTCCCACCTTAAAATTCTTCTCAGCTCTCCGTCAGTGTCTTTTGTCCTTTAAATTTGTTCTGTTATACTTGTATCTTTTGCGAAAGTGTTTCTTTGATCTTTGGACTTCAGGCTTCACACATTATACACTTCATGTCTACATTTTGTCAATTATTACTAATGTATGAAAAACGTTTCTGTTTTAACGATGTGTTTACTGTGCATAGATCGTTGTAGACACAGAACACATATAAAATGCAAGCGTTCCAAATAACGATATAGTATTTATAAAAGGTGTCATTTTGCTTGACTTCTCACTCTATACAACTCTAAGCAAGTGACAGACAGGTAAACAGACTTGAGCTGAGAAAACTGTGCGCCGGTGGGGATGTGATAGCAGACTGCTTGCTGCTTATCAACAAATTTAATATAAAAAGGTAGACTGTTTCAAAGCTTTAGGGGCAGCTACTGCAAAAGCCCTCTAAGCTTAAGTCTAGAACTCCAAAATCTTCTGGTCAGTGGACCTCAGTGATCATGAAGGACAGTAGAGGTGTACGAGGTCAGAAAAATTAAAGGGGGGCTAAACCATTTTGGGACTTAAACACACGCAGTAAAAGTTTAAACTCATTCCTTTAGCGAACAGGAAGCCAGTGAAGAGAAGATAAGACTGGTGTGATGTGATTCTGTTTTTGTGTGCCTGTTAGAAGCCCATTCTGGATGAGCTGAAGATGAGCAATGGATGACTGATTATCTTCAGTGTTTAATGAGTTGCAATAGTCAGTCTGCGAAGAGACAAATGCACAAATTAGTGTTTCAAAATCACATACAGAAAGACCTTAGCAAATGCTCTGAGCTGACAGAAAGAAGCTTTCATAATGGAGTTAATTTGTTTATCAAATTTGAGGATATTATCAAAACTCACACCAATACTTTTTGCAAAGGGTTTTACAGTAGGTTGTCTGCAGGAGCTCAAGTAAGATCAGAAGGTACAAAACACACAATCTCTGTTTTTTTGTCTTTTAAACTAAGAATATTTAGTGACAGACAAAAAGATACCTGTGCTTTGGATTTTGGAAAATGTGTGCCAGCATATGGAAACAGTCTGTAAGCAATTGAGAAAAACTGTGATATTCTAGTGCTTTGAGTGTTATATTTGCTTGGAGGTTTTGGTTTACTACTTGTCTGTTTTGGCCATTGTCTATGTGGAGTGTGCATATTCTCCCTGTTAATACCCCCGACTACAATTTTGGAGTTTCTTATTTTATAGAGTTTTAATCTCCCGGTAGCTAATCTTGACTAATTTATGCTTTTAATGTTCTCCTGATTTCATAATCATTTCAAAACTGCTGCCACTCCGTGTAGTCAGTGCATCTGCTCTACATGTCCTTTTGTTGCTCTATTGTTTTCTGTACACTTCTGTAACCATTATAAATTGGAGAACTAAGTGAATATAATTTGATGACCTTCATCTGTTCAGATGCTGACTGTTGTAGCTCTTTGTCACTTTGAGTGTTACCAGTTGACTCACGTATTAACCGTAATGGCCCAAGTGTTCTTACAATGACTATTATGCTTATACAAAGAGGGATGTGTCAAGTGTTATGCAACATTAGTCAACCTGAAATGCAAATTGAGTTGAAACAAGAAGAAAGTGTTCAGTTGTGCAGAGCTGGCGCGCTGTTCCAGGAAGTTTGTTTTGAGCTTTTCTCACCAGTAGTGCATAAGCAACTGTGAAAAAACAGTAATCGCGTGACCATTCCCTTAATCATTGTTTCTGGTTTGGACTTAATTACTCGTTAATTGTTTGAGATCCTTCCGTATTTCAAAGGCTGATCACTGTTCAAAGTTGATATCCTGCTTCCAAAGCCGTGCGCCTCTGCCTTCATGCAGTATCATGTGATTGACAGTGGAGAGAACATCCAGAAAATCTACCTGGAGGAACCTCTGTTAGCTTAGAGCAAGTCAGGTAAATCATCTTACAATTCAAAAAGGTGATCCTAAAGAGAAACGTGATGAATGTATCCAGAGAAAGAGCATTGCCTTATATTGCCGTCCATACAATCACAATTGTTACGAGTTTGCCAGTCTGTTAGTAGGCACAACATTTGTTGTAATCCTCTGACTAAGCAGAGAGCACGAAAGGGCAGGAGAGCGAGTGCATTATTTTAACACAGACATCTCTCCAATTAAAGCAGCACTTTCTGCCCTGTGATACACAAGGACAAGCTTTCATCCTGTTATATTCAATAAGTTATATTTTCGACAGCTTTCATCTCCTGAATCATTTCCATTTCCTGTGGGATTTTTGGCCGTTTTACTTCCTCCAAAAGGACTTGAAAATATTTGCTGTATTGAATTTTCTTCTGAGTGAGTAGATGGACACTAGAGTATTGTTTTTAAATGCTGCTATGCAAACAGTCCTAGATGAGGCTGATAAAACAGCTTGGCCCTGAAGTGATAAGGTAGCCTTCGTCTGTGTCATTCACACTGGCAGATACTGTACCAGAAAACATTTTTTTTTTATGTAAAGCAAAAGAAGTCGTTCACATGTGAAAAAATAAATCAAATTAGACATATACAAGCAGTAGTGCACTGCACTTTTCATATTTATGTACGGTGCCTTTCCAGTGAGGTTTACTATTATATGTTTGCAGCTTTTTTGGTGCAGTGCGACAAAGATAGTGTAACGAGTTCATCGCCAGAGTGTTATGGAGTGTTATACCAGGCAGGCAGCTGATGACTGGTGAAGTGTTACCTGTCTTACCTAATAAGAACATAAGAAATTTGACAAATGAGAGGAGACCATTTAGTCCATCAAACCCGTTTGCTTAGCTAATAGTCAACCCGTCCCAACGTCTCATCCAGATTCTTCTTAAAGATTGTCAGGGTTTCTGCTTCAAATCCACATCTTGGTAGTTTGCTTCAAAGTCTCAAATATCTTTGCATAAAGAAGTGCTTCCTGGCTTCAGGCCTAAATGCACTTCCCCTTAATTTCCATTGGCGTCCTCGAATTGTGTGATTCACCCTTAAGCCGAAACAATGTTGGTGGATCTTCTTTATGAACGCCTTTAAGGATTTTAAAGACCTGGATTAGGTGTCTTCTGGTCCAGGTTAATGGAATGAGAGGACACCAGAAGAGTGTTAGGTTCAAATGATAGCAGAAAAGGAAAGGAAATCTCAATGCTAGGGAAAGTGAACATTCCTGTCATACGTCCATTAGTTCAGATTGTAGCAGTGCTACCATTGGTTAGAACTGCATCTCCCAGCAGTCCTTGCAGGGCTGTTGAGGGCAAAGGTGGCCAGAGGGGTTCAAAAGGAGGGCAGGGGACGAAGAGAAGAGAGTTTTTGTTTTTGTCGTTTGGTGCTTGTTAT